>NC_137104.1:36479373-36778709 GCF_949357685.1 Gobio gobio
GCACGACTATGATTCAGGTCTGTAGCCTGTCTCTCAGCAGGCTAAACTACAACACTAGATCCCCTGAGACAATCCCTCCTCCTGCAAAGCACAGGTCATCCAGCATATAGCCTGGCAGAAGAACTCTTTCTTTCTGCTGTTCTGTCTCTATAAAATGAGACATCTGTATATAGAGCTTCTGAAGACAATTAATATAGGCTCGCTTCCTGTAGAACGATGTGTGTGTGTGTGTGTCATTGCATTTATAAGGCATTTTATGAAGCCTTTTAGGCTTGCTAGCTTTTCATGGCCAGCAATTAGCAACATCTAACACTCCAGCAATATGGCGGCTCTTAAGCGAAGTCAAAAACCACACTTGAGGCGGGCAGCGTGTTGATTCTTTGTGAGGAAGGAGAAAACAGTACAGTGAGCTAATTAAGCCCTCCTGAATGGAAACCAAGGTGATTTGGTGATCAGCCTTTAATTGCTGATGTTAGAGCCGAGCTCCTTTTTCTTCCCAGGCAGTCAAGTGGAAATGGAAGAAGGCTTGATAGAGATGTCACTGTTTGTAACGCAGTAATGAGACAAGGCAGCCCTCGCTAAGGTAACTATTATGATGTCTATTTTGTTTCACGTTGGGGTTGTGTATTGAGAAGATTTCTTTTGTTAACTTTATCTCTGGTTTCTGCCATGTGTGGTATTTTTTTTGTGTGTGATGGCAATAAATTGGCTTTGTCATATAGTATAGTCATTCTAAATGAGCCCTTTCCCACTTTTGATGCGTGTTCTTTTCTGATAAATGATCAGTATCAAAATTCAGAATGGAAGAATTTGCTTCCCTTTTGTAATTAAAGTCGGCATGAGGTGGAAGTTGCGATAGTCTTTATTAAAAAAAAACTTGCTGCCTTAAACTTTTAAGTACGATCAACTTGGCTGTGTAAGTTATTTCAACTTAAATTACATTAAACTGACTTTAAAAAATGAGTTGAATCTCGTATAACTTAAAAAATAAATGTTAAAATGGCTTAACTTATTTTGATCTGAAAGTAATGTAAATACATACACCGATCAGGCATAACATTATGACAGGTGAAGTGAATAACACTGATTATCTCTTCATCACGGCACCTGTTAGTGGGTGGGATATATTAGGCAGCAAGAGTACATTTTGTCCTCAAGTTGATGTGTTAGAAGCAGGAAAAATGGGCAAGCGTAAGGATTTGAGCGAGTTTGACGGGGGCCAAATTGTGATGGCTAGACAACTGGGTCAGAGCATCTCCAAAACTCCAGCTCTTCTGGGGTGTTCCCGGTCTGCAGTGGTCAGGATCTATCAAAAGTGGTCACAAGAAGGAACAGTGGAGAACCGGTGACAAGGTCATGGGCAGCCAAGGTTCATTAATGGATGTGGGGAGTGAAGGCTGGCCCGTGTGGTCCGATCAAACAGACAAGCTACTGTAGCTCAAATTGCTCAAAAAATTAATGCTGGTTCTGATAGAAAGGTGTCAGAATACACAGTGCATCGCAGTTTGTTGCATATGGGGCTGCATAGCTGCAGACCAGTCAGGGTGCCCATGCTTGCCACTGTCCAACACCGAAAGCGCCAACAGTGGGCACGTGAGCATCAGAACTGGACCACGGAGCAATGGAAGAAGGTGGCCTCATGAATTACGTTTTCTTTTACATCACGTGGATGGTCACTTACACCAGGATACACTAGGATTGGAAGAAGGCAAGCCGGCGGCGGCAGTGTGATGCTTTGGGCAATGTTCTGCTGGGAAACCTTGGGTCCTGATATCCATATGGTTGTTAGTTTGACACGTACCACCTACCTAAGCATTGTTGCAGACTATGTACATGGATGCGGTATTCCCTGGTGGCTGTGGCCTCTTTCAGCAGGATAATGCGTCCTGCCACAAAGCAAAAAAGGTTTCAGGAATGGTTTGAGGAGCACAACAACGAGTTTGAGGTGTTGACTTGCCCTCCAAATTCCCCAGATCTCAAGAAACAAGTCAGAGGCCCCACCTTAAAGGATCTGCTGCTAATATCTTGGTGCCAGATACCACAGCACACCTTCAGGTTTCTAGTGGAGTCCATGCCTCCAAGGGTCAGGGCTGTTTTGGCAGCAAAAGGGGGACCAACACAATATTAGTCATATGTAATGCCTGATCGGTGTATGTTGTATTGATCATGTCATTTAAAAAAAACAAAAACATACTGTGGTCTATAAGTAACTTTGCAACTACATGTCAACTATCTCTCATTAGAGTATTAGTAGATTGTCTGCCTAATATCTGCTAACACTTTATTGTGATGGTAATTCTACCAGTCTACTAATATCTAATATTCTACTAACACTCTAATGAGAATGTAGGTGCAATGTTACTTATAGTCATTTAACAGAATGTGTTAAAGGGACCATCAAAATAAAGTGAAACCAAAAAAGTAGGGCGGGACTTAAATTTGTCCTTTGGGATTGGATGGTTGGATTGTTGTGGTTTGCTATTGCTGTGATCTCATGCGAGTGACAGGTTGTCCCGCCCTCGCACAAGTAAACACGTCATCACAGAAGAAAAGAGATTATGCTGCAAGAGGGAGGGGAAGCTATTTTAATTAAAGATTATGAGGGCACATCCATTAAAAAAAAAATCATGTGCATAGATAAATCATTTATGATAAATATTGCAATATTCTATATAGAAAAAACAAGAATGATCAATTTCATGGTGACTTTAAATCGGCCATGTCACACAGGAAATTTAATTTGAATTTGAATGATAGGAAGCAGAATTTATTGAAATGCAATTCAAAGCACATAGTTAAATGTATTACATAGAATATAATGAAATATAATAATACATTTATTAAATATAATGAAATATCTCAATACAAATTTCTAAATGGCAGGTTTTCATCTAGGAGGCCTAACAAACATTCAGCTTTTGTCTTGACAAACTTGGCTTTTGTAATTAATTTCAATTTATTTTAATTCTACTTTCTTACATTCAAATTGAAATTGTTATTCTGCATCCTGTTTTCTACCTCACTTCAAATTCAATTCAGATTTATAAACCAAATTGGAATTTAAAAGGTATTGTTGATTCTATTCTGAATTGTGCAAAGCTCTGTCAATTATATTCTAAATAGCTTCTTACAATTTTTGTAAATGGAAAAAGTTCCTTACATTAAGCAATTTGCGAGAATGCAAAAACTTGCTGATAAAACTTATCACACTGTGCCTGGTTAAGAAATGGTATAAGAACATTGAACAGTGACATTGACTATTTGAACTTGATTTGATTGACGTATTTCTTTGGAAGCATATTGTGGAACAATGTACAAGACAGGAAATGTAGAAGAGCATTCTGCTCTTAGGATGATGTAGTTCTGGCATCTACCAGCAGGGGCTAACTGCTCAACCTAACCACAAACCTAGAGTCATAATTTTTTTTATCCGATTTTTCTGTGCCATTATTGTTGACAATAAGAGACTATTATTCTGACCTATGCCCTTAAAATGCACTGAACCATGAATGGGCCTGTATATCAAAGGCATAATCAACATCCACCAGCTCTTTGACACAAACTTCTATTACTGTTTTCAAAGTTTTTGCTCATGCAGACAAAAGCTCATCCGAGCGATCGGAGCGATATTGTAAAGAAAAAGATTAACAGAGCAGATATTGAATTAAGCCGCATGTGATTGGTGGCTGTCACAGAATTGGTGAGTCTCCTGTGGAGAGATAAATGATTTCTGATGGCCACTCTTTGCTCTTTTCCTTTGAAAGCCGCAGATCAAATGGACTGCCTCCCGTCAGTGCCTCGGCACGGAGCTCTCGGGCGAGGCGAGGCAGTGGGCTGACTGACAGGAAGACGCCCGCTCCGTTTTAATATTTCTCATCTCTTCGTGAATTAAACCTCCACCTGGGATGAAAGACTCGACTCCCAGACACTGGGAAATGGACTCGGAACACCGAAATGATAGGTGGGGAAATTATGATTGGGGGTGAGAGGAATATCATATTAATTCAGGATCTTCAGTATTACTGATGGCTCAGCTTTTTTTCAAGATAAAATAGTGATGACAATTGTCTTTTCATGAGTTTTTCCATCAGAGCGAGACTGAGAGAAATTATGTATTTCAGGGTCATTCTGTGAAACGGGTGCTTTTCCAGTTTGATAAGGTGATTTTAAAAGACATTTTTGGTACAATCTCAAACATACTATCAGACAAATAATGTTTTTAAGTATTAATAAATTGCAACTCTAGCTCTGTTAATAAATGTTAATATATACTGGGTTATAATTTAAAATATACATTGAAATAATAAATAATGAAATGCAGATATATGTAAAATGTTATTTCCAAACATTTTCAAGAAGGAATTTTCAAGAAAAAAAATACCACAAAAAACTAAAATTGACATCAGCTATTCATTCATGATAATTTTTTACACACGTTTATGAGGGAAACAAATGGCACCTGTTTTGTGGAATGGCTGTTTTACTCTTTAGTCCAACAGGAAGACTAGTCAAAATCACATTTGTCCTCTTGCATGGTGGATTTTATGACCTCTTCAGCTCTTAGCTGAAAAATCTTGTTGCGCCCACGGCAAACACCGTCTCTGTGGCCTCTCAATATTCTTTTCATATTACCTTAGTTAGCAGTAGAGAAAAATTTAATATGTTTACATAAAATAAGACATTGATCAAACTGTTTTTGCACTCGCTCCAGTACACCAGCATTCATAACCAAGGGGGCAATTTTTAAATTCATTATACATTAATTATCAATGCGCAATAACGATGATGAGCCCTGGTAAATGCTTTCTTAAGCACGGCCATGTTCACCCATGCTCTAAACATTAGCAGGGCCCGTATAGCATGCTATACGCTAATTAAAAGCAGAAATGGGAGTTGTTTCAGCTGAAGCGAATGTGACATGGGCGACTGTTGTCATTGGGGACGTGTTAATAAATGAGCCAGGGCTTCAGCCACTCATGTTGTTTTACGAGACAGCACACATAAAACGCGAACACTGTAAACAGAGGCGCTAATCATCAAAAGAGCTTGTAAACACAAAACGGTTGAGAGCGGTCTGGCGATGGACCACATGCAGGGCAATAATCTTGAATGTTGCCATCATACATAGAAGACATTGGTTATTTTTTATGGAGTAACACATAAAATGAACTATTATTAGATGTTATTAAACTTTATCTTTGTTAGATACAAGATATCATTTGGAAATGAAAGTGCCATTCATATTTCATCCGTTAGCTCTCATGACTTACAGGAAGTACAGAAAATGTGTTTTTGTTCTGATCATCATTTTTTGTTTCGTTTATCGATTCAGGCAAAGTAATACACTCACTAAATATACACTACCTCTCAAAAGTTTGTGGTTAGTAAGTAGTTTTTTTAAAAGAAGTTTTTACTTTTATTCAGCAAGGACTCAAAAGTGTCAGTGAAGACTTTTACATTTAAGTTATTTTGATATATTTATTTACATACAAATACATACATAGTGTGTGTGTGTGTGTGTGTGTATGTGTATTGGTAAAATAATATATTTATATTAGTGCTGGGGACAAATTTATCGTGATTAATCGCATCCAAAATAAAAGTTTGTGTTTACATAATATATGTGTGTGTACTGTGTATAATTATTATGTGTATATATAAATACACACACATGCATGTATATATTTAAGAAAAATGTTATATTAAAAAATATATATATATATTTATATATATATAAGATAAATTATACAGTGTATACATGCACATTTTTCTTAAATGTATAGATGCATGTGTGTATTTATATATACATAATAATTATACACAGTACACACACACGTTATGTAAACACACACTTTTATTTTGGATGCGATTAATCACGATACATTTTTCCCCAGCACTTATTTATATACATATATTTACATTTAATCATGTTTTATTTCCCTTTCAATTTTTAAGTATACTTATGCCATGTGTCCACCAAAGCATTTTTTCATGCGGCTGGCATATTTTCCTAGTTGCTTTCAATAGGAGCGCCGTGTTTTTAGAACGCCAACGTTTATTTCACACTCGAGCGCTGAGCGCCCAGTGTTTTTTACCGGTCGCCGAGAGTTGAAGAATGTTCAACTTTGAGTAAAACGCAGCACTCATCACTGTCACTTTTTACCCAGCCGTCCAATCACAGTGGAGGAGGGGCGGGACAAATACCACACTGACCAACCACCACATTCTGCTTGTACAACGTCAACAGATGACAAGCATAATAACGGAACAAAATAATTTAAACCAAGAGCCAGAGCAGATACTTTACATTGTGTCTGCATTTTTATATAGAAACAATAAAGAAACAAACTATCTGTGAAATGAGATACTAGAAACGCAGATATTCTGTATCATAGCAAGCAAAGTGTCTCAACTGAACCCCCCCCCGCTGCGCTGCCAAACCGCTCTCAAGTGCCCGCAGCTAGGCGTTTTCAGCAGAGCACCTAGTGTTTTCAGCTGGCTAAAACACTTTGGTGGACACTTAAGCTAGATTATGTGTAGTCTCGCGTAGCCAGACCTTCATACTGACGGCAGAAGGTCTGGATCCTATTGCTGCTTTCATTGGTTAAGGACCGCCCAAGAGGATGTTTGACTGACTTGTAATGCAACCAATCACAGTTCGTTTTGTTCCACGTTATGTTTAGGGGCGTGATAATCTAAAGTCGATGTCCCTGCAATAACAGACTGGGGTGCATCTATAAATCATTCATTCAAGAACGTTGTTCAAGTTTACTGCATCAATGGAGTCGCAAACTTCACATACTTCTGAAAATCCAGCGTTTAGTCAATCCTGTTAACCGTTCATTGTCACAGCTGTAAACACGATGCCATTCTTCTTCCACTAGGGAGTTTGTAGTCGCACCATTTGTTTCCAGGCAAGAACGCAACACGCATCTCGCGGACATCCGGTAGAATTCAACTAATCAGGTGATGACTTTGAAACTCCTGAAGTGTTTCCAGAAAAGTGTGCCATATGCATCAGACGTTCAGCCAACGGTCTGTGGGCGTGACGTCTGAGGCTGAGACTAGAGTATGCGTATCATATTTATCAGTGACATACATTTTGTCAAAACAAAATCAAAAATGTGACACAGGTACATGGTGTATTGTTTCGGCGTGATTGTGATGTCTGTTTAAATATATTTGTACATGCACTAGTGCTGCACTAAAAAAATACCATTATATACAGTAGCCCTTGTTATTGTATACTAACTATGTTGGGTGCTTGTCCACAGCAATGAATAGCATTTTAAACAAATAATGCCTTCCAGCCAACTAAGCTTCCTCCTTCCACTGGAGTCTCAGTCCACTTCTACTGTGGAGTCTCAGTCAGATGAAACTATAAAAAGTAACTTTATGTGTATTCCATAACAGGTACCAAAGTAACATAATACTTTTTTTTAATAATCACTAACGCAATGTCGTATCACTTTTCTTTTCAAAAGTAATATTGCCCAATGCTGTTTTTAAGATCATTTTTGCTGTGATTGTGTTTGGCCCTGTAGGGGCAGATATAGCAGAGCTGCTGATTTGACACTGACAAACACACAAGCCACAGGCCTGAAAATGACAGCCACTAAGAGCCTCTCCCTTCTCTTAACCAGCGCGATATTGATCTGATCCACAGGATTTCACTAACCGGCTCTGACACTCCAACTGAAGCCTATCAGATCAGGAGACGAGACTCTAACCAGGGCCTACAGGTCTACTGTTTTTCAATATAGTACAGTCCTTGAAGTCATTTTTACTTTTACATAATAAATTAAAGCAATCAATCACACAATATTGTGTGTTGTAGTGATTTTACAATGGTTAACTCTTTCCCCGCCTGCGTTTAAAAAAAACGTTGCCAGCCACCGCCAGGGTTTTTGGCCCATATAATATTTTGTTGTAAATACTGAGCATGCAATATATCAAAAGAAAGAGCACACCCTCTGCTTTTTTCTGCTTTACAAAAAAAACTGTTTTATTCTAGCTTCATGCATTCCTTTTTTATCAACACTTAAATATGTGTAAGTTTCATAAAAAAGCAACATTTTTCAGAACGATTCAGAACGATGATCAAACACAGATGGAGTAGATCGAGTCCATCAACACCCCCAAAGCTTGTACAGTCCTATAGCTCGTTCTGGGTCGACATTTAATTCAGTAACATTAGGCCGTTTACATATGCATCTGCTTATATACGATCACTTGTTTTTTTGCGTCTTCTTCGTCTGTGTTTTGATCAGGAGTCCCCCCCCCTCCCCCCTTAGCGTACAACTGCGGAAACACAGAAAAAACGTTTTCTCACAAATAACAGAAAATTCTGTGTTTTCCGTGTCTTGTAGGCCCCAAAACTTCCTACCATGATAAAATCACTGTAGTGAAATAACCTTAAGGGATACTTCACCCCAAAATTAATATTTGATCATTATTTACTCACCTTCATCTTGTTCTAAACCTGTTGGATTTTTTTCCTTCAGTGGAACACTAACAAAGAATGTTTTTGTCCATACAATGAAAGTTAATGGTATCCAAAACAACATTGGACCACTGAATTTAATTGACATCTATTCCTTTAAGTTTCAGTTATGTGAGAATATACACTTTATTTTAAGGTGTCATTGTTAGTGTAATTCTATATTTAAGTACTAAGTAATATTAACTAACTACTTTTAGTACTTACTATAGGGTTAGGGTTTGTTTGAGGGTTAGTTGCATGTAATTATGCATAATTTACTGTTATTACTATGGTAAGTACATGTAACATATGTAGCAAGGACACTGTAAAATAAAGTGTTACCGTACTCTGTGAAAATGGTTAGTTACTGTTATTACTATAGTACTTTGTAACATGTAAGAACATACAACTGTCACACTAAAATAGTGAAAATACTCTTTCAATGTCAAAATGTCACATTTTATTCAATGTGTTACTTGCCATTTTCTTGTAATTATTTGTGAAATTTACTAGCAATTTCTGAGTGGAAAATGCTTTCTAAGTAAATCCTACACCTTTTGTTTCTGTCTAGATAGGTAAGATTTTTGATACAAATAAAACGTATCCTTCCTAGTGCAAAACTTGCCACCGGGATGCAGAACCACTAATAAACATTTGTTCCGCTTAACAATATAGTTCATTAGCCTAACTGTAGGCCGCGTATGGTTGCCAAGCAACATTGCATAATGTAGAATGCAACTAATGTGCAGTCACAGGTGTACAATCACAACAACTCATCCAGTCAGATTTTAGAGCTCCTGTTAGCATGTGATGTAATACCCATCGGATCCGTCAAGATTGATGCTATAGTTTCATAGCATTGCAACAGCAGCGGAGTCCAGGCCTCTGTGTTGTAAAGACTGTGCTGTAGCGCTGCAGTCACTTACGGAGTGTTTGTGTGCCGTGCATCGCTGCCGAGTCTCTATGAAGGCCGTCGCTGTGCTGACGGTTGTGTGCGGGAACCTTCAGCCCGCTCATTAATCTATATCACCCTCCATCACGGCAGCAGACGCAGAGAACAGCTCTGTCTCACTCACAAACTCAGTCATACTGACGACAACTCGCCTCCTCAATTCTCTGAACTCTGGCCCATCTCTCTCTTTTTCTGTATCTACTTCACTCCTCGTTGTTTCCTTCTACTCTTCATCCTTGTCATTATTTCTTTTCCTGTTTACATTATTGCTCCTTCTTACTGTGTGTGCATGTATGTATTTATTTGTGTGTGTGTGTGTGTGTGTGTGTGTCAGAAGGGCTGATTCTGAAGATGGCAACTGTGTGTTTGGGGATTCTGACACTTTCACTTTCTTTATCCACACAAACAGTTTCCTCCGAACTGCAACTCTTTTTCTTTTATTCATTAACCAAACCCTTAGGGCTCCCACAGCCACAGAAAGCCTGGAAATATCAGAAAGTTTTACAACTGTGACTTCCAGGGCTGGAAAAGTCATAGAAATTAATAGAATATTTTTGTAATTATACTCAGTTTTACACATTATCGTTAAGTTAAAACCTGTTTTCTAGGGGGAAAAAACTAAAAATAAGAGCTACATCTAAAAAATGTTAATGGGTCATTCCATGGATAAAACTGTTAATCTTTTTTTCTGGTGAAAGAAGAAAGCCCAATATTAAATGCAATGGCTGTCTATTTACTGAATAATCTACTATTTTGTAGAGGGGTCAAAATAACAATTTTCAGCTGAGATTTGGAGCTAGATTACAGGGGGATAAAAATGATTTTAGAAAGATGACAGCATCATTATTTTATTTTTACACAGAGATTGCTATGTCTGTTAGTAAAATCTGTTGACTTTAGCAATCTTTGTTGCATTATATGCCAATGGTGAACGTTCGAAAATGGGGAAAAAAGCACTTATTTTTTTCCTGAAGTTTGCATGCCTGTACCTCAAGAAGTATTTAATGTATCTTAAAGGGATACTCCACCGTTTTTTCATATTAAACAATTTTATTCCCTTAACTAAGACGAGTTGATACATACCTCTCTGCGTGCACTTAATCGCTCTGACACGCGGTGACATTTTGATAGCACTTAGCTTAGCCCACTAAGCCCAGTTCATTCATTAACTACCAAACAGAGATCAAGTTAGAAGCGACCAAACCACGTTTTCCCTATTTAAATACAGTTACACGAATAGTTGAACGACCAAGTATGGTGACACAAAATAAAACGTGACGCTTTTCTAAGCGGGTTAAAAAGGATAACTATAATGTATGGCGGAATAGCACTTTTGAGAGTACTTCGACTCGGCGCAGTAAAAAGTCACGCCTGAAAAATCCTCTCAGGATAAACAGGATTTTTCTCGGCGTGACTTTTATATATTTTGATTCATGAATGATGGCAGTGTGAAATCTTGTTTCATCATATCATATTGCTAGTAACTGTTCCATGTTCATGTAAAACTTATTATTATTAATTATAAAAAAAAACTTATTTTGGCATCTTAATTTTTAAGGCCCAATATGGTTCATTTCCAGACATATTCCTCCATTCAATGTGGCTTCTACATTGGTAAATTGTACACATTTTCAGTGGTCAAAAAAACATGGGTTACAGTTGATTACACTTCACTTACAGATACTGTTTTTCTTTTAAAGATGGAATATCTGATAATGTTGAAACTAGAAATGCATCTCGTTTCTTTCTATCAATTCAATTGCATAGAACATATCGGTCTGAGTGCCAAAAATATTCTCTAAACATATTAATAAACCCTTAATATTCTTCTAGATTCTCATTCATTTCAAATAAAAACTTTTATTTTGTAATCTTAATTTTTAAGGTCCTATATAGTTCAATCCCATAGATATGGGGATCCCAATGCGACTCATTTTCAATGGTCGAAAACCAAACGTGGGTCACTTTTAAAACATCTGATGCTTATTGTGTTAAAAAAATGTCTGAAGAAAAAATAATGTTGAAACTAGAAATGTATCTTGTTTCCCTCTATATAAACTAAGGTCTTTGATGAATAGAAAGTTCAAAAGAAGAGTGTTTATTTAAAATAGAAATCTTTTGCGAGATTCTAAATGTCTTTCCTGTCACGTTTAATCAATTTAATGCATCCTTGCTGAATAATGTATTAATTTCTTTCCAAAAAATAAAATAATGGCCCAAAACTTTTGTGCATATTCTCTGATAGAGTTTTGCAACAGTATTGCTTCTCAAACAAATTTTTGCTGGGAAATTAGACAAAAATATTCTGTTTCTGGTGTGTAAAACATCTCATCAAAAAGTAATGGCTAGTTGTGAGTGATATGATTTTTTAAAATCCTTATCTATTAATCACGATGACCCTCCATGTTAAAAATGTTGGCCACTAAATAAAGTTTAAATTGGTCGGTTCAGTGGCAGAACATTATTTCAGCTAATTAATATTCATGAATCCAGCTGAGAGAGTTTATAATCTGTTTCCCTCCCATTTTTTAAAGATCATTCAGATGTTCAAACATCACCCACAGTGTGCCTGAGCATGCACTTTAACTGCTAGGCCACGGTTCCCGACCAGAATCCTTGGGGTTCTAAAGCACTGCAATCCAGGACTTGCTGCTGCATTGTCATTATGAGCAAGCATTTATTAGAAAGGTTCGGCTCCTTAAATGCTTGTCTTAATTGCACAGCTTTGGGGCACAATAGACACATTCTTAATTACGGAGGAGGCTGGTAACCATGGCATGGAAGAAAGTCGCCACACGGCCCAGCTCAAGCATCGCCTTCTTATGTCATTTAACCTAATCATGTTTGATTGATTACTGCAGTCTCCAAACACAGAGCCCAAATGAGGGTCATTTTACACAGGAGGACCGCAGGGCACAGGGGTTTGTGTACACATACAGGAATTAATTGAGAGGTTGGATAATTCCAGCATTTTGTTCACATTACTATTTACATTCAGTATGTTATGCATCACCCTAATTGCACTGAAACAGAAAAGAACATACAGTAAAAATGCATTAGGAGATTTTTGTTGTTGCTTGTAGCGTGTTCTTCTCAAAAATTCAAATAAGCCACAGTAAATTGGCAGTATATTAAAGCCACTTGATACTGACATTTTTTAATTTTTCAGGTTTTCTAATGATTTTCTTGGATATTGAGCTGTTGAATTAGCCCATATCTTGCTGGATAAGACACACCACCCCCTTGTTCCCACCCTGGTCTGGGATCTGTTCAATATTTCAGCAGGAAAACATTTTGGTAAGTCGCAACGTAATTGAACTTTCAGTGCTAGGAGTTGAATAAACATGCTAGCAATGATTGCACTACATAAATGGCTCTTTTACAAAATGGGCGGATCCTCTGTTAGATACGAAGCTTGATCAGTTCCTTGTTAAAGCAAAAACACTTATTCAACTTTTGACTTTATTAAACTATGCAACTGCTGTAGACTTTACTTTGTGGTTTAGACATCAGTAGGCAGTCATCGAAATTCTGGCTTGTGTCAAGATTTGAACTTTTGTGTAGCTTCGTGATGTTTAGAAACATTTTAAATGGATGCATTTCACAAAATGTCAAAGTGCAGGAAGCAACGATGGTCACCATTAACCTTTCGCAGGTAATACTTCTGTATATCGCTTCCTTATTCTGCTATGCTTCTCAATCTCAGTTTCTTTCTGTCCTTTATTCCCTCTCGCGTACGCACTCACAAAAACAAAACCCCTCCCTTGTGTCTGTGAGCTGCGTATGTAGAGAAGGTATAATGAGGGAACTCAAAGCAGGTTATGATTGATGCTGTCCAGACCCTTGCAGGCCTGGTCTGCCCGTGCCAAGACTAGCACATTCAAAGACGGCTGTTTTCAAAACTTTTTCCTCACCACCTTTATATTCGGCATGAAGTCTTTCAGATGTTTTTCTTCACTTGTATGCTTATACATAACCCAGTTGTCCTAAAGTATTGAAAAAATACAGAATTCTTCATTTTCTGTTGATGAATTTGGGAGCAAAAAGAGGAAGAGTGAAACACAAGGGACGTATAAAGGAATAGTTAATCATTTACTCACACAGGCTATTCCAAAGTTCCAGGAATTTCTTTCTTCTGTGGAACACAAAAGGGACGTTTGGTGTCTCAACGTTTAATGTTCATCAGCCGTTTGAAAGTGAATTAGGACTAGGAAGTTCTCAAGCTACAAAAATGACAAGTAGTTTATATGGATTGTTCATTTGTTTTCTTTATAATTTTTTTCCCAAAGATTTATTTTTGGCGATTTTTGCCTTTATTATGATAGGATAGTGTAGAGTGGTAGAGTGTAGAGGAAGCGGGGTGGGAGAGAGGGGGGTGTGGGAATCGGGAAAGGTCTGCGAGCCGGGACTCGTACTCGGGTTGCGCGAAGCACAACAGCACTATATTTCGGCGCCCTGCCCATGAGGCTATCAGCAACTATTTTATTTTATTTTATTTTATTTTATTTTATTTTATTTTATTTTATTTTATTTTATTTTATTTTATTTTATTTTATTTTATTTTATTTATTTTATTTTATTTTATTTTATTTTATTTTATTTATTTATTTATTTATTTATTTATTTATTTATTTATTTTATTTTATTTTATTTTATTATTTTATTTTATTTTATTTTATTTTATTTTATTTATTTTATTTCATTATTTCATTTCATTATTTCATTTCATTATTTTATTATTTATTTTATTTTATTATTTATTTTATTTATTTATTTTATTTATTTTTTATTTTAATTTAAAATTTTTTTAATTTAATTTAATTTATTTATTTTATTTATTTCATTATTTCATTTAATTTCATTATTTCATTTAATTTTATTTCATTTCTTTATTTTATTTCTTTATTTTAATTTTTAATTTAATTTTAAATTTTTAATTATTTCATTTCATTATTTTATTTTATTTTACTTTTTTTATTTATAAATTTGTATTATTTATAAATTTGTATTATTATTATTATTATTATTATTATTATTATTATTATTATTATTATTATTAAAGGAGCAGTGTAAACATCCTGCCTAACATCATCTTTTGTAGTCTATTTTATTTTTTATTTTTTTTATTTTATTTTAAAACACATTTTTTATTTAATTTAATTCTTTTTACATTTATTTTTTACATTTTATTATTTTATTTATTAATTTATTTTATATTTTATTTATTTTAAAAGGGCAGTGTAAACATGCCTAACATCATCTTTTGTGGTCTATGGAAAAAAGTAAGTTGTGAATTTTCAACGACATAGTGAGTAAATGATGACATAATTTTCATTTATAGGTGAACTATCCCTTTAAGATCTTTTTTCTCACATTTGGCAACATTTATGTAATTTCTGTGAGTAATATCATAAGTGTTTAGTGAAACCAGGGGAGACGGCCGAGCACATCTACAGAGCGGCTTCACTTTTAATTTGAGGCTGTTTGGTGTCAAAGTTCTCAGCACAGGATCAGGCAGGACAAACTGGCATATTGTCCAGACTGTCTTTACTCTCTCTTCAGTGTAATCATGGAAAAGCTGAGGCACTTCCTGGGATGATGGGCTCTGTCCTTTCTCTCAATCCTTTGCTCCAAACTGAACATATTTGCATGTGAAAGCAACTGAACTGAAGGCATCATCTTGTCTTTTTGACCTGTTAATTTGTTTAGCACTGTAGCTATACCAGTTGTTCTTTTATCCATTCTACTCACATCCCATAATTTATAGGTTACAATATTAGTGGCAATTGCTCTAAAGCTACAGGGGAAGTATTATCATTATTGTTATGTTTTTATTTTATTTACAACATGTAGTCTACATTTTCATTCAAATTGGATACACTTGACTGAATTTGTATCTCATGGTCTTAAAGTCCCCCTACAGTCAATAATGATATCCCTTAAAACTCATATTTGATCATCAAAATTACAATGGCTTCATTTAGTAAACGTGGATCCATGAATATGCAAACCCACCTCCAGTCAATCACACCAGCTCAGACTACCTGATGCACTCGGTCAACTGTCGTTAATGCTACACAATGGCAAGTGGAAAAATTGGGTTAAATCAGCCATATATGTTTGAACCAGAAAATGATTCAGGATAAGAAGAGGAAGAGCAAATTATACAGGGTTGTCTACAAGTCGATGTATCAGAATGGTAATGCATTTTTATATATCGCTCGCTCTATACAAAGCCTGGACTGCATCTCCTTCTCCACATAAAAATTTGACTAGAGCACAAAATCACTGTCATGGTAGTCCGACTCTATCTCACTCTCACACTTTTTAATGACACACGTACTCTCATTCATAGACATCCGGGCATAGATCTTCTACCTCTGAGAGGCTGGGGTCTGCATCCAAAGCTCCTCGCTGTCCTCAGAGGGGAAGGACAGAGTCCATGTTGTGAAAATTGACCCATCTCCTGCTCTTTCCTGTGGAGGTCAGCATTAGCGTGTGTGGCGAGGACTGAGGTTTAGCTATTTGCTCTGCCCCCTGGTGCCCCTGAGGGCCGTTTAAAGGCGTTTAAATGTCTCTCGCCCTGGCTGGCATGTTTGTTTTTGTTCTGTAGCCGGCTCATGCTACGTTTAATGACGCAGGCCTGGGTTTTGACTGATTTATCAGGGGCCATTAAGTCAGCGAAAAGGGAGCTGGAAAACACTTTTACGTCTGTTTCTGAAAACACAGCGTCTGCCAAAGCTTCACACCGCCATGCTGCTCTTCGGGGAGCTCCGAGATCGCAGGGTACATAAAGTTTTAAAGTTCCTGCTGGTGGTAGATTGTTGGTGTTTTATTCACGGTTTGTAGAATTATCCGTATGGCTAGGGGAAGAGGAAAAGGCTTAAAAACTCAAAATCTGGCCATTTGGATCAGGGTATTATTATGTTAGCGGTTAGCTTAAATAAACAAAAAGACAGATTGATTAAGAATCAGCACACACAAAAGTAATCAACCGCCCAAATTAACATGAAAGAGCACTCCAAATAACACAATAGAGCCTCAAAAAATATGTACAATGTCTATAACAGTGGCCGTCAGAAAGCTTGTGAAAATGAGCAGCTGTTTCCAATAAGGACGTGTTACAAATGACAGTTGTGTGTGTGAATGTACCTTTATCAGGAAGTGTTGTTGCCTATTAAATGAACCATCTGTAGGACAAGATTTTGGGGGCCTTGGGGACACGGTTCGTTCCTGATAAAATGCTAGGAAATCAAAACCGTGTGAAAACGGCCCTGTAATCAACATCTGCACAAGCAGAACAAGTCAGAATTGGCTGTACGTGTCCCCGTCCTTGCCCTGTCAATCACTAGGGTGAGCGGATACCGCCGCTGACGGATGCCGAGCAGATGAGCACGTTAAAACGTCTACGCCCACGATTCACTTTAGCTTCCCCTTGAAGATCGCTGGTGCCCACGCAAGGCTTGTCTCCAAACCTGCAGTATCTGCTGAATTTCCAGATATAACGGTGTCGCAGTCATTAACCGAAGCAGTTTGCATTAAAGTCATTAATCGCAGATTGCCGTTGTTCTCTGAGGTTTATTGCAGGATGAAGAATATCGCCGTGTCTGTCACTTTGAAAACTTCTCACCCGAGGTGTCACCTTATTTGTCAAAACAGTTCACGAAAAGTGTTTCATCTTAGCTTAATTCATTCAACGTGAAGGCGCTACATATCCACCACAGAGACACATAGTGGAACATGCCATTGCTCGACATTACACAACGTTGTTTTCCAGCATTGTTTTTTTTCTTGTCCTGTGTATTTTTGTTGTCTTGGCAGGAAGGGGTGGGGGTTGAGACATCATTAAGACTGGTGGGATGGCTGGTGTCTTTCCAGATCATTCTGTCAATGAGAGTGCCACTGACGGTAGACCATTGTTCGGCATGGCAGGCAGGCAGGGCCTCGTCTCCTCTCATCTGCGCGTGAGGCGGGCAGGCGGCCCGTCCCAGGCTCCGGTACCGGGGCGTTGATGATGTAAAGTGACACTCCGTCAGCTCTCATAAGACAACGGCCAGGCGTCGGCCCGCGCTTCCAGAGGCCATGCATAATTCAACAACAATGCAATATCCCCCCTCACCGAGACGCAACATCTCTACGTCCTCTCACAGTCCAAACCCTCTTCAGACCCTGTCTGACACCAGCCATGAGCCTCAGAGCAGCTACGCAGGTTCAGACACACACATGCATACGCACATGCACAAATGAGCAGGTTGCCCCGGTGGTTAATGAACTACATGCACTGAGAGTGTCTTGTAAGGCATTGATCACATATACTGGGGATATTGGAAGGGCATTTTGCCCCTGCCAGCCAGCTTTATATAAAATATGTAAGCAACTTATGGCCAGCTTGAGTTTTTATTTTTGTTTTGAATGCGTCCTATTTCAGAACCAAGATATATTATTTATATATAAATATACATATATACATACATACATACATACATACATTTTTTCCCCCATCACCACTTAAATGAATCAGGGTTTTTAAGCGAATCTGCACTTGTCACCACCTACTGTCATGTTGACAGTAAGTGTGTGTGACATTTTCACCTCCCTTTAAAGTTGATAAACCTATTTATTTTGCTGTCCTAACTATGATTATATGGTTAGTTGCATTTTATTATTGACATTTAGCATTGTTTTTCCATGACCCAAGATCTGCGACCCAAAACAGTCACTCAGGGAGGGTTTACGTACCTCACAGTGACATATGACTTGTGGGTAAACGTGTGTGTATGACACAGAGAAAGAGTTTTCTGGATGTTTAAAAAATAGATACTACAAGGAGTTTCTCTCACACATGATTTTAAAACACACAGGAGCTCTCTGACATTAGATCAAAGAGGAGAATAGCAGAAGTGTGGAGGGTGCTGGAAGTGTGTGTGTGCCCGTGTGTGTGGATTACAACATTAGATGAAACTAAGGTGGAAGGGGCCTTTTTCACGCATGTGTGAGTTTGAATGTAGCTCATTCATCGCGGGGCTCAGAGATCCTGCGTAATAATGGGTGATGCTGTAACAGAGTCAGACCGGAATAAAAAGACGGAACGGACAGAAAGAAAAAGAGCAAAGGCAGCGTCTGCCAGTCCTTTCATTATATTATTTTCTCCCCGTACCTACATGAAGACATTCGCTCACCATGCCGTTAACTCCAAACTACAGGGTGTGTGATGATAGACAGAACCGTCATTTGGGCAGTTTAGACTAAACAGTTCTGATGAATGTATCGGTGGAAGCTAAATGTGGATCTTGTTTCCCGCCTTTTCTGCAGCTGGTTTATCTGTGAGTTCTGTGGCTCAAGAAAACATCTGGGTTTTGGAGTCATGAAGCAGCGTTTAGCACATATGCTTCAGTCATATTGAGCCTGGGTGCTTATGTGTGAAGATTCTAATCTAGCATTTGTTGTTGCCTAATGCTGTTTACTGTCTTTGCCCCAAAAGTATATTGTCTTCTATAGTGGAAAAATATTTATTTAATTAATTTTATTATTTAATTTAATTTAATATATTTTATTCATTTTATTTATTATTTTACTTTATTTTATTTTATATTTATTTTATTGATAGAGGAGACAACTAATTATTATTATTATTATTATTATTATTATTATTATTATTATTATTATTATTATATAGATTTTTTTGGCTACTTCCATTGATCATACGATTAAGTGATTTAAAAAAAAAAAAAAAAAAAAAAAAAAACTTGCCAAATTCCATTATTTATTTATATATATATATATATATATATATATATATATATATATATATATATATATATATATATATATATATATATATATATATATATATATATATATATATTGTACAACAAAAATTACATTAAATTAAAAACACAAAATTCAAACAATACATAAAATTAGATTATAAAATGATTTTTTCCCCCACTTTTTATTGAGGCAACAAATTATGTTTTTGAACGTCTTTATGTATTTATTTTGGACCCTTGTGGCTACTTCTGTTAATGGTACTTGAGTGATTAAGTGATTTCAAAATAAAATAAAATATTGCTAAAATTATAAATAAATAAATGAATAAATGACTGATCTGCCCTCTCACAAAAATGCGATATAGCTGGAATGTCTGTCACCATTTTACATGGGGACAGTGTATGTGCATAATATTTTAGGTGTAGATTTTTTTTACCCCCTTTGTAGGGTGGGCTTGAGGGCGGACAGTTCACTGTCTCTGAAAGAAGATAGATGAGCCATCACATCAGTCATCACCCAGTTTAACATGCCGCCCCCAGTCCTGCTGGGGGCCTGTCAGTGAGGCCTCCCCAATCGTTCCCTTCACTTCTGTCTTTTCTCTTCACCCTTAAAGCATTCCTCCATTACTCTTCTCTTCTCCCTCCTCAATTCTATTCTGTTGCTTTCCTCATATCCCCTCTTTTTGCCTTCCTGCTGTGTGACTGCATAATAAACTCAGGTAGCGGCCCTTCCTGCAGACAAATGAAGCCAAAGGTTCCTCCCTGTCAGAGAGGGGAGTATGATTTCAAACGCACAGACAGGCGTCACTTCCAGTCTTTATCCGTAATTCGTTCTGCTGCGGCGCACAGAGCGAGAGGCCTGATGAGGAGGAGGCGCTGTGCTGTTCTGCTCGGCGTCCCACTAAATTTGGCACTGTGGAGGTGAATATGGAATAGGGGCCTCCGCCGGGAGCCCTTGATGATACAGAAAAGATTAAAATCACAGGGAGTTTTTTGTTGTTGTCCTAAAGCAGTTTTTGGGCCCTGATAAGCATTTGGTTTAATAAAGTGTCCCCTGAAAAGTATTTAGACACTTAAGGCGCACTTCAAAACGTATGAATGCCATTGTATCAGGTAACGAAATATCAAACCAAGTGGAATTTAATTGAAAGAAAGATGTCACAAGCACACATTTCAGGCAAAACATGGAACAAAAAAAAGTTTGTAAGGTATTAAATGATTAAACAATAGTACTGTTCAAGATGACTTTCGGTTGTGAAACGTTAGTCGATCATGTGACCTATTGTTACTCTGCTTGGACACCTGTGTGGAATTGAAGGGAACTGACTGGACAATGACAAGGTACCAGTTGATTATAAGTAAAAATCACAAAGAATGATATAACATAATTTGTTCATGTATTACACTCAGTGCTTGAAGTGGGCCGGTAAATTTTAAAGGGTACATCGTTTATGCCAATCTCATGTTAATCTTGAGTACATATAGAGTAGTATTGCATCCTACATATCTCCGAAGAGTTTAGTTTTATCATATTTATAAAAGACGCATATGCTGTACCGATTCTTTCTGAAAACAGCCGAGCTCGTGCAGGCGTGCAGTGGGCGGAGCTCAGTGGTGGAAAGAGTACTGATAAAGCAAGTACTGTTACTGGTCAAAAAATGTAGTGCTAGTAGAGTAAAAGTACCTGTCCTAAATACTACTCAAAGTAGGAGTAAAAAGTAGCCCTTTTAAAAGTACTCAAGAGTAGTGAGTAGTGAGTATTATGTTATGAATGTTATTCCACCTTATACCCTGCAAATAAAAAATGTAGCTTACTCTTTTATGGATGATTCTCAGTAAGAACAAAAAAACATGAGATCACCAACAGTATTTCAGTATTTCTCCAAGTTTTATTTTTGACTGCTAGCACTAAAATTACAGCCATGTAATATTTGAGAAAGCAACCAATAATCTGGTAACATTTATGACAACCATTCTGTAGAGGTTTTCTTGCGGTTAATTAAAAAAGGTTGCAAAGCGTTGTACATTAATAATTTTACGTTAAAAAAGTTCTTTATTTTCAAGACGCATGCACTGTTTTAATTTCAAACTGATTTAATGTATGTACTGATTTAAATGTAAATCGGATGTTTTATGAAAGTTATTTGCTATATACATGGACTAAATTTTTAAATCGCCATGTAAGAACACATTACATTAAAATATGCACTTCAATAAGCTGAGAGAAAGCAGGTTAATGCGTTTACATGTTGAGCGACAAAATCTAGGATAAATCTAGCAGTGACCATCGGTTAATGCCTAATGCACTTTGAAGCCTGGCAAACAATCAAGCTAAATGAAGTGTTTCCAGCAGATGGCACCGCGAGCTCATGCAGCACTAACAGAATACGTACCATTTGTGCGTGTATTAGAAAATATAATATTCTGCAATCAATTTTGAGTAATTGTTTATGGCAATTTCACGATTTCAGTCATCATACAGTAACCAGCAACAACCCCCTTTCATAAAGCGCGCATTCCTCTCACTCTAGGCTGTTCGCGACTTGCTAACGCTATGGTTGATTTGACGGAAGTCACACGCGTGACGCATGGAGTCACAGGACTGATTATTCGTCTTATGCTGCGTTCACACCAAACGCGAATAGAGCGTCAGGAGCGAGTGATTTCAATGTTAAGTCAATGGAAAGGCGCGTTGATGCGCGTCTGGAGGTCCTGCGACGCGATAGACGCGATTCACACGGCGCGATGGACGCGATTCCGCCACATGCGCGCGTCCAGTTTGCGCGAATTTGCCGCTCTATTCGCGTTTGGTGTGAACGCAGCATTAGCCAATCACGTTGACTGGAAAAAAAATAAACATGTAGGGACGGCAGGGAAAATAGCACAGTAAAAGTACCGATACAGCGCTTAAAATGTACTCAAGTAAAAGTAAAAGTACACTGTTTTTAAACTACTTAATAAAGTACAATTCCTGAGAAAAACTACTCAATTACAGTAACAAGAGTATTTGCAATTCGTTACTTTACACCACTGGCGGAGCTAAAGTCACAAGCACACACGCACACACACACACACACACACACAATACATCATGGCATTATCCCTGGATAACTTTCGATTCACTATACATTCGTGTTGTCTACATTATATGCACTTACGCGCCGATTGCCAACAAAATACAGACATTTTATGCAGTTTCACTCACCGCCTGCGGTTTCAACCTGTGACCGGGAACAAACAAACACACTTGCAGAACTCCGTTGCTGCTCCGGAAAAATGAACTGCATCCACATCAACCAGAGCAAGAGCAAGAGAGCGCCCATCAATGAGCTTTGTTCGTGGATTATTGACTCATCTGCATGAACATTTATATTGTTTCCTCAGTTACTTAGTTCTTGTAATTTAATATCAGGGCTCCAGACTGCGACCAAATGGTTGCATTTTGCTAACTTTTTTCTAGTGCACACACCACGGTGCCCAACTGATAATTTCTGTTCTATGAGAAACATCAAATAGCAAGCGAAACGAAAGCAGAACGAAACCGCGCTTCTGGTCTGAACTGCGCAGCGCAGCGCAGCACGGAGTGTTTATCAGCTCGGAGCAATAATAGTGCAAGCTCATACACGAGCCAATCTCATGTGCGCGACACCGTCACTTCACATCACTGGAAGAAAGCGCTTGATTTCGCCACAGAATTAATAACATCGCTACTGCAAGATCTAGTGGGAAGCGTTCAGCGCAGAATTCTCTGTTATAAACCATAAATATATCCGATCAGACAGCGCTGGCCTGGAAACCCGGAGAAACATTGTGTCAGGACCGAAGTTCAGGGGTTTCGTAACCATTCACCATGGATTTAACACCACATGGTTTTGTGGCAGAAATGTATTTTTTAAATACATTATTCATCTCAGGGTTCGTACAACCTTTTGAGAGTGAAACGTTTTCAAGGGCTTTCAAGTGCTTCACACTTTTTCCAGCACTTCAAAGCTCTAAATATTATCCAATTTAAATGTTATTTATTTTTTTAATGTGATGATTTGTAAAACTAAATGTTTAAAGGTGTAGGAAAACTAACACTGTAGCAAGCAAGTACTTAAAAAAAAAACGACCACTATAACCAGTAGTTGGTGGAGAAGCACTGTTTTGACTTATTAGCCATTTCCACTCCTCTTTCCAAATATATGCAAAAAGTAGGAAGTCACACAGTCTAATGAAAAACTTTTCTTCAAAATTGTGACAATTGCACAGAAAACAAGTAAAGAGTGCTCCTTTTATAATCACTGAATCTGCCGGTCAGTTCAGTATGATACTGTAGAAGAACATTGGCCAATATTATTAGTAACTGCACTTATTAACAAAACAATGCAAAACAATAGTAATTTTATTATTAAATTCACTTTGAGACATTTTCCTCCTGCACCACCAAATCAGGTGTTAGCGCCACCATCTGTAGAACTTAGTTACTCAAAGGTTAGTCTGGAGCCCTGTAATATTGTTATCCTGTTGCATGAGGTAAAGATGCATTTGTCAAGGAGTTGAACATAAAACAAGTTAAAAAGCAATTCACACATTTCCAGGTGTGAAGTGATTTTTTCCCCGTTCTTTTTCTTTCTTTCTTTCTTTCTTTCTTTCTTTCTTTCTTTCTTTCTTTCTTTCTTTCTTTCTTTCTTTCTTTCTTTCTTTCTTTCTTTCTTTCTTTCTTTCTTTCTTTCTTTCTTTCTTTCTTTCTTTCTGTCTTTCTTTCTTTCTTTCTTTCTTTCTTGCTTTCTTTCTTCCCTCCGTTCTTTCTTCCCTCCGTTCTCCGTCTCCCTCCGGCTCCGGATGTGCAGGGGAATACAGATGTGTCTCGAAGTCCTGATTGCGATCACGTTGTAGCTGGTGCAACGCTATCTGCCCAAAAACCTGTGAATTGATAATCCTCCTTTTTATTACAAAGCCCAGGCCAGCTACATGTAATCATTTATACTTGCTGCTATCTCTCTAGAACAATACATCAGCTTGCTTCATGAAAGATGGTGCATGCACAAGCTCTTTTTCAAACCCTGCCCCCTCCATTTTTTTTTTCTCGGTGAAAAAGAAATAACCACCATGGATAACCGGAGGACGACAGACAGCTACATTTTAACACAACGTATGAATTTGCATTCTGTCGTGTAATTAAGGGGAGAGAGGGATTTCCTACACAACAACGACTAGCTTAACAAGCATGTTTAGTCAGCTATCGTTTACCATGCCAACACAGCAGTGTGCAAACAAGCCGACGACTCTGCTGTCCCCCCACTGATCCCAGCATGCTCGGGAAAAGGAGGGAGGGAAACGAACGGAGACAGAGGCAGAAAGTAATGTGAAACGGAGTGATAATGGATCAAGGAACAGAAAAGAGGATTTTAAAAAGAAGGTGGCGGGGGTTTGCTTAGTGACTCTGTCTGATAAAACGCCTGTACCTATTGCGTACCGCATTGGGAGCCGTTCAAACGGGCGGCCGCGAGTTAAATCACATGAAACAGGTGATTACACTTGGGCTTAAGAAGCGTTTCAGACTCTGACTTGGAGACAGTATTGGCTCTGACACCTTCAAGAACACAGAATTGTCAATGATATTGAATTCCAATGGACTTTCAGAAGGTTCTTTGCCGCCCAATGTCACAGGGCCGTCACGAGAGACGGGATTGATTTTGTCATGCATACTGCCACGCTATAAAGTACTGATACTCTTTGAAGGTAAATGCTTCGAGCAAGGACTCTGCTTATTTAGGGCCCTTTTTAGTTGGAAATGTTTGTAAAAAAAACAGTGTTGCTTACTTATTTATTGCCCTTTAGTGTGCAGTGTTGCACAATGTGTAAGCTATAAAATGTAGTGCCCTATGATTTAAAAAGCCTGGACGCAGTTGCAGAATCAGACATAAAAATGGAATTTACTGTAGAATGTCATGGAATTTGGATGAATAAATCAAAAGTAGGGTTGCACACTTAATCAAATTGCAATTTAATTAAAGCACAAAATGACTACTATTTAAATATGAAGTCTACATGTTCTGCATGTCTTTGCATGAATGAGCAGCACAGTTTGTCTGCTACACATTGTCAAGCATGCGGGTTGCTCATGGTGTTTTTAGAGTCTGTCGACTCACTATATTAGGACACTCCACATGTACTTCATCTCCAAAGCTGCACTGAGAGCCACTTCATCATTCATTTGATAAAGCTTCACACAGAAACTCAAAGGTCTACACTGCAACCCACCAAAATAAAAGTTAAACTTGAAATTATGACAGGAAAATATTACTATTGCACAGTACAATGTACGGTACTTCTCAAAGTAAAAATAACAATTGTAATACAGTTTATTTAAACATTATTTTTTAGGACTATCACAGTTTTTCAACCATGTTGTAATTTAAAGGGATAGTTCATCCAAAAATGAAAATGATCCCATGATTAACTCACTCTGTAGCCATCAGAGTTGTTTTAAAAATGTCCTGGCTCTTCCAAGCTTTATAATGGCAGTGAATGGCAGCCCAAAATTTGAAGCCCAAAAAAGTGTATCCATCCATTATAAAAGTAATCCACCCGGCTCCGGGGGGTTAATAAAGGCCTTCTGAAGCAAATTGATGGGTTTTTGTAAGAAAAAAACATAAAATACGTATTAAATTTACGGAAAAAGCGAGACGATGACGTTGGTCTGGCGGAAACTAGATATTTGACTTTATAAAGTTTTAAATATGGATCTTTTTCTTACACAAACCCATCGATTGGGATCATTAGATTTTTGGGTGAACTATCCCTTTAAACAGTAAATCTCTTTTTTGCAGCACTTTGTTTGCCAAAAGGATTTTAAAGGATGAATTAGATGGTTGAAGTTATATGCATTCATTCCACCATTTTCTGTAATACATTTGTATTAAATCATAAAACAGAATCATGAAAAGTTAAAATGCAAAATTAAAAGAAATATTGGCCTATGAAAAGTTTAATATTATTGCATTGTTAAAGGTCCCGTTCTTCGTGTTTTTTTGAAGCTTTGATTGTGTTTACAGTGTGCAATATAACATGTGTTCATGTTTCGCGTGTAAAAAAAACACAGAATTTTCACACTATTTACTTATCTGTGTACCGCTGTTTCCACTGTCCTAAAAACGGCTGGTGATTTCCCTGTTCTATAAAGTCCCTCCTTCAGAAACACGTAACGAGTTCTGATTGTGCCAGCGCTTACCGTGTTGTAATTCGACCGCAGCTTAGCGCACGTGCCAGCAGTTCCTGTGTTGTGATTCGACAGCAGCTTAGCGCATGTTGGAAAGATCACGCCTCTTAACGTAGAGATGAATGCGTTCAATAATCTCTACAGCGTCCCTGGGAAAGCCAAACAAAGGTGATTTGACTCCTGGATGAAAATAACAGCGTCTCGACGACATGGCGATAAACACACTCAACGCAACAGTTCCTTTTCTCCACGCGACCGTCCGCTTCTCCACGTGGGACAGCAACAAGACCGCGCCCCCTTTTTCGCGTTTCTTTGTGGGCGGAGGTTAGTCTGTTCTACTGCTCTACTGACGTAATTATAGCAGGAAGTACCAGGATGTAGTCCAAGCCAGCCGTTCGCTGTAGGCTTTGAAAGGGAACTTCTGTTAAATAAAATATCTCGCTTGGCATTGAACTTTGAGCTTTATAATTTTACAGGTATTATTTATGCTCTAACAGCAACATTACACACTAACTAAAGTTTGAACAATGGGATCATGCGGAATGGGACCTTTAAAGTTTTTATGAAATCATATAATTAGACATTGTTTGATTAAACCATTCAAGAAAAATTAAAAGTGTATTTAAGAAAAAAACTAAATTTCCTAGGGCCCTAGATATGGGCAACATCAGCCAGAGGACATTTTGATTCCCACATATGTGTGTGCGGCAGTTTGTGCATTTCTGCTTTTGTCTGAACTTGTTTATGTGCATATGCGTGTGTGTGTGTGGCATCCGTGGAGGCCGTCCTCCCCTCTCTGAGTGACCCTGTGTTCGGGGGGCTTATCTCTGTGCTGTTTCACATTATTGATAGCCTGTGTGGGTATTGACAGGGGCATGTGGGGCGGAGGAGCGAATCCAGACTTTGATATGACATATTGTGCATCTCAGCAGCTCTCATAAATAATTCTGACACGTTTTTGTATGCATGGGAAGGTCTGTGATTCGGCCTCCCCATAAAAATAAACTTCTATTATGGAATGTATTTGTCAAGTGGGTGTTTGATGGATGGGGCGGCGTTTAGTGCATGGCAGGTGGAAGGCTCGCAGACGCACTACCTTCTGGGGAGGATTTGCCTGGGCCGAGCTGCTATAATTATTCAGTATGAGACGACATCACACACACACACACACACACACTCTCTGCACCTGTATTCTCATCTTCTCATTCCACAACTGCATTATCTGCAACTGCTGCATGACGACATAGAGGGACTTAAAGAATGAAGGGATTCAGAGAGAGAGAGAGAGAGAGAGAGAAGGAGAGAGAGAGAGAGACACAGAGAACATAAATCAAAGGAGAAACTTTCTCTGAATAATGCAGGAGGCTTGTACTGTATCTGGGTTGCATTATGGATTATTATCGGTAAAAGAGAAAAAAGACGGAGTGACAGAAAGACAGAGAATCTATCACCCCTGAAGTGGTGCGCTGTGATGATATTGAGAATTCAGTACGTAGGAAGGACAAGGATCTTGTTTTGTGGGGTGACTTTCAAGCTCTCGTATTCCCAGCAGGCATATTGGTTCAACTGTTTGCTGGTAATGCCACACAGCGATCATTCTTATTTATTGTAAAGGTGTCTTAGACACATTGGTGTCTTATTCCACCTATAATGCTAGTAAAGGGTTTTTATTGGTACAAAAAACAAGTTTTACATATAATTTTAGCCTTTTTGACTTTTTAAAACAAAAAGGGCTGATACCTCAAATACTACTAAATGTAAAGAACCTTTTTGTGACTGGTGAAACTCCACTTATTAGCAGAGCATCATTGCCAATTCATCTGGGGCACTTGATTCAAATGATGACTGCAAAAAAGTTATTTGTGCCTTTTGGTTCATTTAAATGTTTGTTGTAGTTAAAAAGTTTTTGTTTAAAATGGTGGTGGTGGGGGGGGGGGGTCCTTCACATCTTTGCATATTATAAATCATTAAACAAGTATTTTAGATTTATTTGAAACAATTTTAAGTTTATATTAGTGCTGTCAATCCATTCAAAAATGAACTAATCACATATTTTTCTTTTATCGTGATTAATCGCACATAACATTAATGTATTTAATAGATTTTTATATTGTAATAATTTCAAATTTAATCTCCAAATTAATGTAGAAACAACATACAGTAGCCTATATTTTAAATATTTGTGTAAGGGCATCTTTTTATGAAAGAAGCCCAGTATCACTGATACCAATACTGCTACTGATGTCTATATGAAATGCATTCAGCATTACAGTATAATTGAAAGCTATAAATTACGACATTTATCAGGCTTTAAAAAATATAACGACTTTTAATTTAAGGCCTCATCCACTATCCAATCTTTTTTTTCCTCGTCTCAAGAAATATCTGCGTACGAAACCACTGAACCCGACTCAAAACCAGACCAGTATGTGGCGCTGTAATTCTGCCACAGAGATGGAGAAGAAAATGGAGAAGAAGACTTTGAGTATGCAGTGTCTCTGGCTGGATCCCAAATGGCACACTTCATATGCACTTTCGGTCTTGTCGACACCATAGGTCCCATTCATTATTTTAGGTTTCAGAAGGGTGCTCGCGAGCGCCCCCTTAGCGGCCGTTATGCGCCCTCGATGCACACTTCAGCTGAGCCCTCAAGTTTGCGAGCTACGCAGAGCACTTTACCCGGTATTCAAAGCAGCATTACGTCACGAAAAGTGCGGACTCCGAGGAAGACCGTGAGGGTTTAGGGTGCCATTTGGGATCCAGCCTGACTAGGGTCGAGACGTGGGGTGATGACATCATCAATGCATAAAATATACGGATTGGCCATACACGCAAATACGCAAGGGTGTCATTTTCAGATTTATCCACTCTGGGACCTGGTTTAAAAAAATAGCGGTTTCAGGCTCCCAAGACGCCGGATCCGTCTGGACGAAACGCGAATACGATACAAAACTTTTACGTATACAGTTAAACGTGTCTCCATGTGTCCTTGTGTAAGTGAACTTAAAACAATCTTCTCACAAACCCATTGTAATAAATGCCACATTTACCTGTGCGCTTCACTATATCAGGGCTAAAAATACAATTATCTTGGCCCAGTCAGACCAGTTCAGATTTTTATTTGCCCTGTCAAAACGCACAAAGGGCCCTATTTTAACGATCTGAAACGCAAGTGTCAAAGCGTGAAGCGCAAGTAACTTTGTGGGCGGGTCTCGGCGCTGTTGCTATTTTCCCGGCGGGATAAATGGCTCTTGCGCCCGGCGCAAATCTAAAATGGGTTGGTCTGAAGTAGCTTCATTATTCATAGGTGTGGTTTGGGCGTAACGTGAATAAACCAATCCGAGCGTCATCCAACATTCCCTTTAAAAGCAGGTGCGCAAGTTCCATTATGGATCGCTATTATGGCGTATTTACCAGGCGCACGCCAGGAGCGGTTCACAGCCGAGGAGACTGATGTGCTTGTAAGAGCAGTGAAAGACAGAGAAGTGAAGTTGTAATGTTGTACATTATGGTAAAGGTGATTTCACAGTCTTTTTTTTTTCAGTCTTTCAGTTTTTTCAGTTTTTCAGTCGATTTTTTTTCCTGGTTCTTGACGGACAAACCAATTTGTCAGATGTCCTTATATACATATATGTCTTGCCACTATTGGGCAAACAGGTCTTATCCTTAATTATTACAATTAGCCTGAATCATTTGTAAGCTAGATTTATGCCTATTTTTTCACATCTTCGTGGCACACCACAATGATTTCCGTCATCTCATGTGTTAATATTTTTTTAGTGTAACAATTTATGATTTGCAAAAATAACTGTTGCATCTGTGTAGATTACATGAGCAAAGTGTATGCGCGTTGTGCACGCTATACATTATGGTCAAGCATGCGCCCTTAAAATAGCATAATGAACAACGCGCAACGCGCCACTGACTTTAGACTAGGTTTTTTCTGGTCAGTGGCGCAATTGTTTAATGGAACAGCAAAATAGCACCAGGGATTGTTTGCGCCGGAACACGCCTCCTTTTTTGCGCTGAACCGCCCAGGGAGCGCAAAGTGCATTCACTAGTTTAGCGACGTGCTTCTGTGGAGGGAAAAGCGCGCTTTGCGCGGGTGCAAAATAGGAATGACACATGCGTCGGTGTACAAAGTCAATTGCGCTGGGTGCAAGATAGGGCCCAAAAGGTTATTGTGTTCATTGTTTTTGACCCATGTAACCTTGTATACAGTGCTTTAAGATTTTCAGGTAGGCCTAACAGGTATGATATACAGAATAAATTAAGTTATCAAACACTTCACAGTCTTCACTGAATAAATTAAATATAGATGAATCCTTATTAAAGCTACAAAAGTTATTCAGTCAAGAGCAGTGAGTGATTTTCTGTTTTTCTTTTGTTCTTTGATTATCTTTAATGACAGACAGCAGCAGGTTTTTTTAGGCTGCTGTCACTTTAAGACCTGCCGCACATTGCGCAAATATGACACGCAACCTATTTTTTTACGTTGATTTAAGACTTCATTTAACTAATTTAAAGGGTTAGTTCACCCAAAAATGAAAATTCTGTCATTAATTACTTACCCTCATGTCGTTCGACACCCGTCAGACCTCCGTTCATCTTCGGAACACAAATGAAGATATTTTAGTTGAAATCTGATGGCTCTGAAAGGCCTCCATTGGCACAATGCACAGTACACTCTCAAGACCCTTAAAAGGTACTAAAGACTTCGTTACAAAGTCCAACTCACTACAGTGGTTCTACAATAACTTTAGGGAGTGACGAGAATAGTTTTTGTGTGCAAAAAAAACCCTAAATAACGACTTATATAGTGATGACGATTTCAAAACACGGCATCATGAAGCTTCGAAGCGTTATGAATCAGTGAGTCGATTCAGCAGTTTGGATCGCCAAAGTCACGCGATTTCAGCAGTTTGGCGGTTTGACACGCGATCCGAATCATGATTCGACTCACTGATTCATAACGCTGATATATAAAAATATCTTAATTTGTGTTCTGAAGATGAACGGAGGTCTTACGGGTGTCGAACAACATGAGGGTAAGTAATTAATGAAAGAATTTTCATTTTTGGGTGAACTAACCCTTTAATACTGTTTGCGAGGATTCTCGACAAAACAGGCATTTTGGCATCATTTTGTGTTTTTGTCCTTTCAAGTGCTGTCTGAAGCTGCTTTCTGTGCGCACAAGTGTGTTTGTCACACAGACAGGAGATTCACAGATGCGTGTGAATGGTTTAAAAGCATTTGCATGAAGAAGAGCGTGATCATATAATATTATCAAATCTAGCCAAAGGATGATGGAAAAAACGGATGCTGCGTTATATATATAATTATTATTATTTTAATTATAAATAATGACTAGTTTTTACGTAGCTTAGTTCACTGGAAGGGAGATTTGCGTTGAATGTTGTAGTATATCTACGTATAGAAGATTGAATGTTTTTATTTCAACTGAGCCGGAAAATCATATTTTCTATGCTAAATAATTCTTATTTATTATACTTATTATAACTGTATATAAATGCAAGAAATAAGTAAACCCACATCTAATAAATCCTTTGACAGTAACAGAAAAAAACTGTAATATACTGAAGATGGTAGTTTATGTGAATGCCATGAATCAACAATAAAACAATAAAACGGGCCTACCACGACAGAACTGTCACGCTCACAGCCACTTAACTCAGACATACAGAATGCCCATTTACATAATAGATTATGTCTTTGTTGAGATGCGTTGCAGCTGCATTCATAATGTATTGCACTCACGGGCATCTAGTGTGTCTGCCTAGTGTGTTGAGGGCACTGAGTGAGTCTTGTGATGCTCAAGCGTAAGCCTCATGGGGGTTTTCTCTGAAATCACAGCAAAAGAGCACTAGACAAATCTAAATTGGCAGTTTGCATACATTTATATTGTCTGATGGCTCTGTGTAAGTGTAGCTTGCAAAAATGGCATCTGATGTCAAGTTCTGTCTTAAGACTTTGCAGTCCAAACAAGCACAGGGGGGCATAAGCGGGGGTTAAATTGAGCCATAACGGCATCTTTAATTAATCTTTAATTAAAAACCAAAAAATGTTAGTCCACTCCACCCGTGTGTGCTCCAGCCCAGTTTTTGTTTGAAGCACATATACTGTACCCATTTGTTTTGCTCACAAAAACTTTTAAGTTAATATATATATATATATATATATATATATATATATATATATATATATATATATATATATATATATATATATATATATATATATATATATATATATATATATATATATATATATATATATATATATATATATATACACACACACACATAAATACTACCGGTCAAACTTTTTTGGATGGTAAGATTTTTTTAATGTTTTTTTAAAGAAGCCTTTTCTGCTCATCAAGGCTTCATTTATTTGATCCAAAATGCTAAATATATTATTTGATGAATAGAAAGTTCAAAAGAACAGCATTTATCTGAAATGTAAAGCTTTTCCAACATTATAAATGTCTATACTGTCACTTTTCATCAATTTAATGCATCCTTGCTGAATAAATGTATTCATTTCTTTAGAGAGATCCTAAAAGAATTAAGTTCTTTCCCAAAAAAATTGTAATTTTACAATTAAAAAATTATTACTGACCCAAAACTTGCAAAAGCTTTCTATTTTTCTATTTCCTAAATACTGTTCTTTTGAACCTTCTATTCATCAAAGAAACCTAAAAAAAAAATTTTTTACACAACTGTTTTCAACATTGATAATAATCATAAATATTTCTCAAGCAGCAAATCATATTAGAATGATTCCTGAAGGATCATATGACACTGAAGACTGGAGTAATGATGCTGAAAATTCAGTTTTGCATCACAGAAATAAATACATTTTAAAATATATTAAAATAGAAAACAGTTATTTTACATTTGAATAATATTGCACAATATTGCTTTTTTGTATTTTTAATAAAATAAGTGCAGCCTTGGTGAGCAGAAGAGACTTCTTTTAAAAACATTTTAAAAATCTTATCATCCAAAAACTTTTGACTGGTAGTGTATATAATTATTAGGGGTGTAATGAGATCTTGTGCCGCAAGATTAAAATGTGACGAGTTTCTCGTCGAGGTGAAAAGCTGTCTCGTGTCATATTGTCATGACGGGAGTGTGGGGGTGAAGTTAGTATAGAATATGCCACCACTATGTTTACATTATGCCTCCACTGTCGTTTTACTTTTTATAGAAATAAAAACAAATTAATTCAGATGGATAACGGTCGGTTCAATTCCATCAGCTCATCCAATACGAGCTGTTTGAGTCGTACACTGTAGTGCGCAGCACTGATCACGTGACGAGAAGACTGACAGGACCGTGGTGGAGGATTCGTTGCGCAACAGAAGCATCAGACAACTGTCTTATCTAGTAAAATGCACGTTCAGCACCACCGCTCCCTATTCACAGAGTACACATGATCACGAAATTAAAAGTGAAAGTAAACGCGATCGTGCATTAAAACACGATTTCAATATATTACCACTGTTTGAAAGCGACTCCCTGAGGCATGCAAATATCTCCCAATATGAAAACTATCTTAGGCTGGGCTGTGTAGTTGTAACCATATCTAAGCTCTGTATCATGCTTGAAGAAATATTTGGTCTCTATTGGCACTTTGAATATTGAGATAGTACTTTGATTATAGTTGCACTTATTGTTTGCACTTACTATCTATCAATTTGTGGAAAGGAGTTCAGTTAGGAGGTCAAAAGTTGTAGAAGCTCAAAAATCATGTGTAGTTCTAAGGTCTGAAGAGACAATCATACAGGAGAGAAGCCAGTCAATTGAGTTTGTGGCAAAACCTTTTACAATGCTTGAGTATAATATACAAAAATATACACCCAGTCAGTCAACCTTAAGATAAAAACATCCCCTTCTTTGCACTAGGAAATGAAGACCGTAGCTGCATAGCAACACAGGAGTCACAAAGATCAAAGGCTATTTGAGGAGGCCCTTAAACTAATCCATCTATCATAAAATCCTGTGCATTATTCTTCAAGGTCATTTTTGCTTAGCGGTACCTGTCAGACATCGGACATCATTGTGACGAACTGCCAGGAAGGTTCAACCTTATTTTGGCCGGATTCTAAGACAGCATTGCATGTATCCTAATTCAAAATTGTAGAAAACACCAAAGAAATGTTGATTACAAAATGAATAAACAAAAGAATTCAGTGTCATTTGAAGGGGTGATGAATTGAGAAATCAACTTTCCCTTGAGCTTTTGATATATAAAAGGTCATGGTAATATAAGAATATCCTGTAAGTTTCAGAGCTGAAAACTTCCTTGTTAGTCAAAGAAAAGCTTTTATTGACACCAGGCCCAGCAAACGCTCGATCTTAGAATGTGCCAGGCTATGACGTTAGAGTGTAGTGAAGCACCGCCTCAACAGCGCCTGATTCTGTAGCCCCGCCCACCGACTCGTGCCACTAACATGACACAGGCCTACAGAGAGAGCTAAACCGCATCGAATTTCTAAACATACCACATAAGCTTCATTCTGATTCCAATATTATGAATGCATGGGTGAACTTTGTTTTTAATGATTATCCAGCTCACGTGGGGAAGACTTTGCCTTTGTTCCCTCATTTCTGATCACGGATTAGTTTGTAAAAAAGAGACTGGATTTGCAGACAGGATGAGATTACATGAATGAATGAAGCAACACACTAATGTGAGTAAAACATGTTTTTTATATGTGATATTATTGCATTGTTACAGATTGTTTGATATAGATCTATTGATTGTGTACGTGTCTAACTTAACATACCTTAGCACGCGGTCAAAGGCTGAAGAATCCTTTATTTGTGGTTCTTGATGCACTCTCTTGACTTGATATTTGAATGAAAAATACAAAAACATTTTGATCATGCAGTCTGCAACATACTGGTGCGTGCGCATGTCTTTGTGTGTATGTGTGCGTGATACACGGTTCGCGCTTATATCCACCGATCAGGCGGGCCAAGTAATAAAAAAAAACATTCCAATCAATCGCGGGTGGACGAGAGATAAATCATTGTGTTTGTTTGATAAAGACGTTTTTCGAGCCCTGTGGGACGAATTATTCCGGTTGCCGTTTTCCCACATGCTTCAAAACAATCCCTCACGGTATACTCGCGGGGAGCTGTAGCTCATTAAATATGCAAATCTTATCCTATCCTAGCCGTGGGTGTTTACTTCCAAGTCTTCAGTGCGGCACGCCCATAAAATCCGAGCGTGCAGGTGAGGGCCTCAAAACCAGGGTAGAAAGTAGCCTATTACTTATTCATTATGATGTTTTTGAATGTAAAAATCACGCGAACATCATAAGTTGACCTCAGACAACAGTATATAAAAAAAGCCAGTTCATAGAGACAGAGCGACACGCGTCATAATCTGAAGACCACGCCCACCGGGGGGGGGAAACAATCGAACGCTCTCCATTGACTTTGCATTGCGTGAAGCGGCATCATGGTCATTTCGGACTTATAACAAAAAACAGAACAATGTCTAAAACCGGATATGTGACAAAGTGTACAACAAACAAGCTAAGCAAAACCCACAACCAAAAACCCAGACGTTTTTATAAGCTATTGACCCAAAAAACGAGCGTTTAAGGACAAAAAAGTGGATACAGGCCATTAAGACACGTTATATTACACTGAGAAGTACACCCACTAGAGGGGAACGTAATCAGCGACAGGAAATATCATATATAAAACTGACATATGGATATTTGACTTAACAGTGACAACATATCTACTGCACACATAGGTATACTGAGGCATACTGAGTGTCAGGATCTGAAAACATCAGCTGAAACATCACGTTTTACTGCCTTTATCCACTTTTGTCTCCTTAAACTCTCGTTTTTTTTGGGGTCGACAGCTTATAAAAACTTATTTCTGTGTTTTTTAGCTTGTTTGCTGTACACTTTGTCACATATCAGCTTTTAGACATTGTTCTGTTTTTTTTTATAAGTCCGAAATGACAAGGATGCAGCCTCACGCAATGCAAAGTCAATGGAGAGCGTTGGACTGTTTTCCCCCCCGGTGTGGGCGTGGCCTAAATACGCTCTGTCTCTATGGCACCTTTAAATATTGATTATCAGTAATGCCATTTTCATTTGTGCTAAGTAGTTTTATGCTTATTAGAATATCGTTAGCTTAGCAACATGCAAACATCAGTCTTCAGTGCGAAGCGCTTACATGCAGAGTGGCTGTCTATAGGGCCCTATAATTTCCGATCATGGAATCGCGGACAGAATCGCGGAATTGGCATATTAATGCAGAATCTAGTGTTACCGCAGAATTTCCCGGAATTTTACATATTTGGAATTAATTTCTGTTTTGTGTGGGAGAAGAACGTATGTCTGGGGAAAATGCAGACCAGGGGAGGCAAATCTGGGCGACACAACCCCTCCTGTCATTTCAGCTCCCTCTCCCCCTTCAAAATAATGAAAGTATGGCGAAGCGGCTCTCCAAGTTAAGAAACTCAACACTAAGTCCTCAATACCAAGCTGAGCAGTTCCTGCGTGACTTGTATGTGTCAGGTGAACTTTTGTTTTGTAAGTTTTGTCAACATTCCGTTGACTGGAAGCGCAAAAATTCATGCACTGACCACCTGTTATCCAAAAGCCATGTGAAGAACAAGAAGTACAATGATGACTTGAAGAGTGCAGTGTTATGTTGCATCATGCAGTATTTGTTCTTCAGGGAGTACTTGCTGTATTTTGCCTTGTTTTTAATGCACTTTAATGTACTGAATGGAAAAGATGATTCTTTGATGAGTTTTTCTAAGAAGAGTTTTTTTTTTTTTCCTTGAAAGAAAAAGCAAATGGAGCACTTTCATTTAAACTTATATAAACTAATACAATTTATTTTACTGGACAATTTAAAGCTCATAACCATTAATATTTTGTTGTGACTTGAAGTACTTAAGAGTGCAGTGTTATGTTGCATCATGCAGTATTTGTCCTGAAAAGTACTGAGTAAATGTGATGTTTGTTACCTCAATAAATGTAAGGTCATTCCTATTTTATGTTTTATGTACTATTAAAGAGGTTCTCAAACTTTTTATACCAAGTACCACCTCAGAAAATATTTGGCTCTCCAAGTACCACCATAATGACCAACATTAAAATACAGTAACGTAGTAGGCCTAACTATTCAGCTACAGCTCTGCACAGTTAAAAAACGAGACTATAATTTATTGTTGTCAGCCACTTTAAAATGGTAAATACACAGTTTGTACATTAACACTGCACTGTGCTGACATGCAGGTAAATAAAATAATGATTAAATTAAAATGTGTTGTAAAGTTAAATTAAAACTACGGTGCTTAAATGTAAAAAAATAAAAACTTTACTCAAAGATTAAATTAAAATGTATGCGTTTTAACATTAATTTATTTAGCGATTCCTCTGCGTACCACTAGAGGCAGCCTGAGTACCACTAGTGGTCCTCGTACCACACTTTGAGAACCACTGTACTATTATATTAACATTAAAGGCACACTCTTTTTACGACTAAAATAACAGTAAAGAGTAAAAAAAAAAAAAAAAAAAAAAAACGGAATTCCCAAAAATGTAATTGAAAAAAAAAAGGAATTAGCAAAAATTTAAACGGAAAAACGGAATTTGGGAAAAAATAAAGCGAATTTTATGTAGCCCTATGTCGTGTTTCCACTGTGGGAACTTTCCCCAGGAACTAGGGACTTTGGGGTGGTACTTGGTGTGTTTCGACCACAGGAACCGGGGTCTAAATAAAGTTCCGGGTAAAAATTTCCCCCTCAAAATGGCCCTGCTTGCGAGGTAGTACTTTTCAAAGTTCAGGAACTTTCGGGGGTGGGACTTGGACGCTGAACATGCTGATTGGTTGAGCTCACGCAGCATTTTATTTCAACCTAAAAGTCAGTTGTGGTGCGTGCAGTAAGAGGTGTTTGCTCTTCGAATCAACTATGGAGTTTAAAAAATACGACTGATTATCTGATGACTAGGTTCAGGCTTTATTAAGCTTATATGTGGAGGACGAAATGTAGTGAGAACTGTAGTCTGTAGTCTAACTGTAGTCGCGCACAGTCCTACGTCACCAGACTAAATTTCACGGTACTTTAGACTGCGATGGAAACGCAGACAGCAGCAGGTCTGGGGGAAAAAAGAGTTCCTGGGAAAAAAGTTAATGGGACAAATTGTTCTGGGTAATTTCAGTGGAAACGGGGCTTATGAGAGCTTTCCAAAACAGTTACTTGCAAGGTTTCATGTCAGTTACAATGGTATCTTAGAAGGCAGAGAGACAGTTTGCTAGGTTTGGAGCAAAAGCCTTTGTATGTTTGCATGCAAATCCCTGTGTTTGTGGGATAAAGTGTTTTACAGGAGTGGGCGTCAGGGTCAGTTTGCTGTACACATTCAGGTGGGTGTGACACCTGTTCGCCTGCTCTCTCGTTCTGTTTCCAGAACATCTGTTTAGACCCAGGCTACTGGACCTCTGAGAGCACACCAGGTTTCTTTCAAAGCTCACGCCGAGCCATTGACTGGATGATGCCGCCCACAGAACCAGCTCATCTGGCATAAGTCCATCTGCCGCATTCTGTAGACCCTCTAGAACAGCACAAAGTATCAATAAGTCTCAAAAGGTGTCAGAAACTACACCATCTTGCAACTTGTTTCAATAATTTGTGTGCGAGTGCGTTTTGTTTGTGCGATTGAACTTGATTGTTTTATTGAGTCCAAAGATTTTGGGGCCGTTCACACAGGATGCGTTCATGTTTTCTGTCTGTTATTTTTTTATCTGGTCTATATAATCATTTGGCTGATGCATTGTGTCTCGTTTTTTTTTTTTTCAGCATAGTATTATACTACAGTATACCCTTGAGGGGCCTTCATCTCCTGAAATGCTCTCACATCAAGTCAATGCTCAGTGTCAGTCTACCTCAGCTAGCAGCTCTCTGATTGCTATCGTTCCTGAAGGCTGTTTAACTATGCACAGCTCCCTTTCTCCATTCGCACAGGCAGAAATGCTTAATCCCCTGTAAGGGTGTCCGTTGCAGCACAGGGTCGGGGTGAACCGCAGGATTTGGTCAATAGGCTTACAATACTATCAGGGACTATTGATTTTGCTGGACCTTAACGCCAATGCTACGCTAATTGTTTCTTTTACTTGCCTGTAGCAAAGAAAACATTAAAATCACTGCTCATGAATTTTAAATCCTCCCCCCGGCTCGCAGTGGTGTTGAAGTTCACGTGAGAACCCCGGGACATGGGCAGCGTGTGCGTTTGTATGAGTATTTGTTCACTGAATGCACTGAAGGTTGATGGGTGGTCAGTTAATCACATTAAGATTATGTTTTACATAAGAACATATTAGCATTGTAGAATTTTTTTTATTAAAAAATATGAGCCTGCATGGTCATGTTCTTCTGCATCATACAGCCAAATATTTGATCTTTGTTCTCTGAATCGCTAAGACTCTAGAGATGCTACCTGCCTGAGGTAGACATTTTCAGAGTTAAACAAAGAAAAATATGATAATATGCTTCCTTTGAACTTTGCAGAAATTGCTAAGCAGCATTGCAGGACTCTGCCGTGACCTGCTATGACCTTCATGCAGTCACAGAATGCTTTGTTATGCTCACTTCTGCTGGGTCACGACATTTGGAGCTTGTTGCATATCAATTGTTTAAAATCGGGACATAATCAAAACTGGATTGCATAACTAGATACATGTGAGATCATTAAAAATGTAAAGGAGTCAATGTTCATGGTGACAGCATCAATTTTTTAAGAACATCATGATGTTTAATTACATTAATAGCTAATGTGTTTTGTACTAATTTGTCTATTTTAAGCTGAATTCTTGAGACTGTGTATTCAGTATAAATTTCCCCACAGGATTCTCGTGCAAACGAGGACACGCAGACAACAGACTAGTTATTTTATTAAATCACAGCCTTTCGCGATCTGATAAACACACTAAGCCATATCACAATGATTTTAGTTTGAATGACAGATGTCAAAGCAATGGTACAGAACACACTACGTTAGATATCTTTTGTTATTATGAGAAGTGTAAAAATATTTTCAGTTCATTATGAAACAGTGGGGGGACAGATGACAGATGTGGCGGGTAACATTCTTGGTAATTAATGGGAAAAACATATATGATATACCATATTTAGTACTCTATTTATAGTGTAGTAGGAAAACAGACTTTTAAAAATATATATATATATATTTTTTTTTAAATTATTATTATAACCCTTGAGTATAATACAGTAGTTATAAGCGTATTAGAAGAGTATAGTATAGTTAGTTCTGGTCCTTTAATTTGATTGGCCAACACTGCATGAAAAAAGGTGTATCCGGACCAGGATACTCCTGTATACACTGCTGAAATTCGGAAGAATCCAGGAGTATACTGGCCGGATAGGTCAAATTCCATGGATCCGTATATGGCCGTATACATCCGAAATGGTACCAAATCGGATGTATGTTGTGGCCGTATACTCCCATGCTACAGCCATTTGTTGCCATGGCAAATAATCCCATCAAGTTTTTCCCAGGAGACATTTTCACACCTCTAAACAGCTTTGCCTTCCACCCCCTATTGGTCCTTCATCTCAAACTGGATTGGTTGTTTTTTTTAAAACCACTCCCAAAACCCAGACTGCTATTGGATGACAGGACGCATTGAAAACCCAGTCAAGTGACTTTATTGGTTACTTCTAAGGCTAAGGGTGGGCTAGGTTTTGTAGCATAGGGACTTGATTGGTTATAGGCCAGCTATGCAGATTTTGCTCATTAATATATATATATATATATATATAAATAATCCCCTCTCCCTCCCAAAAGAAAAACACACACAAAACAATTTGAGAAAGTCTGAAATATTTATTAAAAAGGTATAAAAAAAAAAACACATTCTTAACAGCATTATAAAAGAACATTAAAACAATGGTGAAACAAAAACAAGTTAACTAAATGTATTTAAAAGGGATGCAAATGTAAAGGAACAAATGTAAAAATATAAACAGTCCAAAGAACATAAATATACGTTAAAATGAATTGGTAAAGAAAAAAAAAGGGGAAAAAAATGAATTTAAAAGACAGATGTAAAGGAATAAAATACACAGTGAACATAAAAAGGAAAAGAATAAATATACAAATTAAACAATATAAAATGAGAACAATACATTTATAAGACAAAAAAAGTGTATATAAAATATATTAAAATACATATAAATATTCCAAGTAAACAATATAACCAAATAAAAAGAACAAAGAGCATTATAAACATACATTAAAATGAATGGGGGAAAAGATAAGTGAACAAAATGTTTCTAAAGGAAGGCGACGTAAAAGGAACAACAATACAAAACGTGGAGATCAAAAGCAACATGGACATCTAAAAAGGAACAAACATACAAAGTATACAATATAAAACGAGACAAAGAAATCTATAAATTAAAAAGTGTATATAAAATATATGTAAATGTTCTATATATGGGAACCAATAAAAGTATAAGTATATAAACATAGGAATAAAGAAAATATAAAATGGAACAATTGAATATTAAAATTATAATTATAAAATAATTGTGACCAACTCTAACACAATGTTGTTTGAGTTTTGAACATTTTTTCAAACTGGCATGATGGGCTGGTGATGTGACATGTAGTGTGGGTCAGTCTAGTCTGGTTTGTAGTAGCTAGCCTAACCAAGCCTTCCATCAACAACAGCATCATCTTCATCTTCATCAGGTCTATAGTTGCGGTCTTCCACAGGTTCTGTGTTGGTTTGTGCAACCCTGGACCTGGTCTCCAGCAACTGCAAAACATGACAGTAAATTAACCACTAAAACTCAGAGAGGAGTATAGTAACATTCTGGAGGGAAAAAGCTTAACCGGTTTCTTAACTTACCCGTCTCTTTCTCTGACGGTTCTGTGTGATGTTCTTCATAGTGTTTCTTTTCTGGGCCTTTTCAGACTGAGCCAAAGAATACTTCCTCAGCAAAGTCTCACAAAATAAAATACATCTTGAGACCTGCCAAATAATACATTAATAATATATAGTTAATGCCAATAAAAGTAAGTAAAACAATTCAATTAAAATGTATTTGTATAGCGCTTTTCACAATACATATTCAGGGTTTTTCCTCGGTCAAAAATGGTCTTCGGTGGTGGCTGACAGACATGGTCATCCATACACACACATACGCACGGTAAAAAAAAAATACCCTACCCACATGATCTGCAAGCGCAATACTGACAATAAATTTGAAATAAATTCAAAGAAAGTTTGTAACTTTTGCTTATCTTATTTTGATACCTTGATGTTTGTTTTTGTTCCTCATTTTTACACTATTTACTGATAATTGTTTCGGTAATCATATCAATATTAAAAAAATAGTATTAAAAAAAAATGAACAAATAGCCTAATTTTCTGCCATATACAATCAGCTAGCTAACAACAAATTTGTTCTGGGTTCACCTCACTCCAGTCTAAACTAAATGATTTTAGGCTATTTATTTTACTACACATTGTCCACATAAATAAGCTGAAAGACTGTTGATAATTAAAAATAATTCTTACCATCCACTCTTGCTAAAGTGGGTAAGCACACTTGTGTTCTCATTTCAGGTGTTGTTCTGAGTAAATGATTAAACTCATTCGTGAGTTCAGTGTTGGACAGATCAGTTCTAACCAGTCGTTAAAATGATTCTGTTCAAAGGAGTCATTAGGTGGCGAATCGGACATTAGCAGACGCGTTGTGTGTGAATCCCGTCTTTAGAAAATCGCGAAAGATTTGTCAAGACACAGAAAACACTTCATAACCGGATAGGATTTGTTTCCTGTTTATTTAAAGTATGCTTTATGTCAGCTGGTCAGAGAATCAGTCAATGTTTTTTGAGCGCATTTCACACCCAGCGGTAATTAAAGGAAGACGTCTGATAGCGCCACATGCAACATGGATTCGGTCTTCCGACCTTTTGATTTTGATTAACGTAATATGTGAAACATTAGAAAGCTAAGAATGCTTATTTTGAAGACAGAGAGCGTGCGAGCGGGGTAGGAGCTCACTGGTCGTTCTCTCTGTCACTCAGTTAACTCAAGCGCAGCAGTCCTCTACTACATCAATCATAAATCACAATAACTCAACAAATAAGGCTTTGGCGGGACAAAAATTTGTTTTGGCGGCCGGCAAAAAATGTTCAATGTAGGAAAAACCCTGATATTGTTTCAAAGCAACTTCACAGAAAATGCATGCGTCTACATTACAGAAAAAAACAGAGAACATTAAAATAATGACAACATTTTTAAGATTACCTTTTACACATTCAGGGTCAACATCTGTAAAAGTTCTTCAGGATCATGGATCCAAAACTTCTGGATCATGAGGGGGGAAGAAACATGCACACACACAAATGAATATTAATTTGTTTGATAAAACATTAATATTAATTATCAACTTACGGACATGGACTTGCAAAACATACTCACCAGGCCCATACAAAAACTTTACAGTAGATCCAAAATCCTGGTTTGCCTATAATTCTTCAGTCCAAGTATGGTGTTTTCCTGTCCTCTCTGCAGAACAAGTGTAAGTTACATGATCTCAGATTATTCATTCCAAAGCTCTGTTACATTTTATGACAAGCTTGATCTTAAAACTAGCTGACAGTAGGGATGGGCATTATGACCATATAATTATACATACATGAGAAATTATATTTTACAATAACGATATCACAATATATTTATTTTGATGGATATTTTATTAAAATGCTACAGAATAATACTGCTTTAAAAGTCTTCACTGTATGATATTCAATTAATTAATATCACATGATTCTTAAAGAAGCAGAAGGTCTTCTCTATTCTTTTGTTTTATTAAAATGAGACAAAGCTGCAGCCCCTTTAAGAACGGATGCACATAATGACACGCATCCGGGATTCCCCACGTTAACTTGAACTGTTTAACGTACTTAAGACATAACTGACTGTTTAAATCAAGTGAATACCTCACATGACAAGGTTTCTGAGATAATTGTGTGCATTTTACAGAAAGATAATTGATTTCGGGATCGCCTGCTGTCTGAGAGAGGCTTATTTTAACACATGCATGTCCGTTCATTATTCTACATTCATGCATGTTTCCTTGTCAAAATGTCAAAAAGTTTTAGTACAGTCAGTGCTGCGTTATATACGCTATATTCCCATTCCGCAATATAAAACGGTAATGTTAACGTTTACAGCAAAATCACTAACAATAGTCAGTATCATCAGATCGCCATAACACCCAGCCCTATCTTAACAATATTACAACAAAACACAGAAACAGAATATGTAAGTTAATCACGATTAGCATATGACTTTAATGCACTAACGTTATATATCTTGATAAGCAGTAGAAAAAATATAAAGGGGTTTACGTTACCTCCTGCTGTCCGCCATTGGAAACTTAGTCTGTTCGTATTCATGTTTTTTCGTTCTCAGTCGACATCCCACAATCAAAATTCGTCCAAAATAAGATTTTAACAGGTTTAAAATGATCCATGCAATGCCATTAATGGACAGAAGAAGCCGTCCTGTTGAAGATTAGAAGCCGCGCGATCGCGTCGCGTCCCCGCGAGCCACGAGCAACGAGCAACTCCAACGGCAACGGGTGTATAATTCAAACTGAAGGCGCGCACTGTCATTGGTCAGATTTCTGGATGACGTTCAGATTGACCAATCACGCTCAAAAGAACACGGAAAGACAGCAAGTAGCCTTGCAAATATAGAAAAAAACTTGTTTAAAACAACAGTTAGAAAATGTGTATATTTATTTTTATTTGCTGTTATATTTAATGAATTGGTCAAATGTTGTTTTGTGGTGTGGGCAGAGGCCTGGAAGTTTCAACCTGTGCAGATTTGCAGTGCAGATTTGTACTCTTTAAAAACAATTATTGTTTGATATTTAGTTTGCTATATATTTTGTTATATTTGTATCCAGAATTGAATGTAAAACCAGTTTGAATGTAAAAATACACCTTCACTGTAAAACAGAAAATTAAAGTAAAATATCTTAATTTAAATAAGGAAAAATCTGTAAACTAATAGTGTTTTCTCTAAAACGTTTAATGTAAATTTCTGTGAAGTTTTTTAACTTTATTTGACTTAAGATATTTGACTTATTTTACGGTTTTTGTTTTGCAGCTGTAGCTGCGTTTTTTTTTTAGGTTTTTATTCTTACAGTGTAAATATAAAACTAATAAGATTTACTTTAAAATGACAAAGAATAATGTTAAATTGTTAGTATGGACATAAACATAAACCTTTAATATAATGAGCTAAATATTGGATTACAGTTGTTAATTTACAGATATTGTTTGTAATTTTGCATGAATTTGTTATTTATGAAAACAGAAAAATAATACAGTGATGTTCCTGTATAAAAAAATGAGAATTACTGTAATTTGTCATTAATGATATAATCCTTAAAATAACAGTCAAGTTGTTTATTTAGATATTGTTTGTAATTTTACATTGTTTTAAACATAATTCAAAATTACAAGAAAATACTGTAAAAAACTGTCGTTTTTTTCTGTAAAATTAGGATTATTTTTATTGGTTGCCTTATTTTTATTGGTTGCCTTATTTTTATTGGTAACCTTATTGGTTGCACCTACATCTATTGTGAGTGGTGGATTTCAAACCTCAAAACGCCCCTCTTTTGCAGCGTGTTAAAGTTAAGAATCTTGGAGTGACACTTTTTGTTAATAGTTGCAGAGCTGAAAGATCTGCTTGTGTTTCTGTGTTTCTTGAGCAAGTGAATCCCTGCTCTTTTTTATTCCATATTTTTATTTTGAGCATATCAGTTTTTGGTGTTTTTAAAACAAACTTTTTCATTTTCCACATTTCATCTCCTTTTTATTTAATTCTATTATTGCCTACAATTTGTAAAACTTTGCAAAAATTGTTTGGGGATAGTCTAAAATGTTTGGTTAATTATCCTTTGTTAATTCCATTACATTTCTTTGTTTATTTCATTACATATTCAGATTTTTTTGTGAACGTATATGTTCAGACAGGGTTTTTATTTTGTACTGTTTTTATAAAAAATATTTGATTTAGAGACTCTTTTCATGCAGTGGTTTTAAGGCCCTGACACACCATTCTGATGGTTTGGCCCAGACCCAGGCAACGTGAACCAACCCCACAGTCGGCTTTAGTCATTGCTAGTTCAGTTTAGTGTTTCAGGGCCTTAAGAATTATTTTTTCTGTGTAAAAAGCTTGTTTGCTGTAGCCTACAGTAGACCAGAGATAATTCTCAATCCTGAAGTGCTCCCCTGCCCCCCTCCTTCTGAGAACAGCCAGCACAAGTGTCAGTCATTAACATATGAAAGGTCTTCTTCACACCTAACAGTCTTCAGTCCTAGCACACCCAGCAGTGTTTCAGCTGTATATGTCCGTGAAATTTCACGGATTCCTGTATACGTCCGCATACGTAAGGTTTCCGGGTTTTTCTGGAAATATACTGTTCCGTGTTACTCTGATCCGCTTTTTCCCACATACATCCGGTAAACATCAAATTACACAGGAGTATACCATGCCCGGATAGTGCCGGATTTCAGTGTTTTCATGCAGTGCAAGCAACATATTGTCACAATTATATTCAGTTTAGTTTGGTTTGCTGTCTTTGTGATAATTTCCTATCTGCGTGTCTGATGTGGTGTTTCTGTTTTGATTTTGAGTTTCTGATTTGATTGTATTATCCAGTTCAGCTGTGTTCACCTTGTGTATTTAAATTCCTGTGTGAATCCTCATTTGTCCGGTATCGTCAGTGTTATATGGCCTTCCATTATCTAAGTTTGTTCTGTGTGTAATTACTATTAAAGACTATTTAGTCTCTTAATCCTTCTCATCGTGCTTTGAACTTCCACGAGTTGTGACACATATATAAAAGCAATATCAATTACAATTGAATTACCTGCGGCCAAACGGCACTTTGCTCGCGGTGTCGTTGTAGTATAGTGTAGCATAGCAAACCTGTTCAAAAACTTCATACATTAATGCTAGAACTTGCATTATAGTTAAAACAGGAGTAAACTCTCTCTCTCTCTCTCTCTCTCTCTCTCTCTCTCTCTCTCTCTCTCTCTCTCTCTCTCTCTCTCTCTGTGTGTGTTTGTATGATGGAGGACACTCAGACTTTCTCATCCAGTTCACATTTGTTCCAATCAATTATTCAAGCAGACAGCCAATTACAAATGAGAGGATTTGAGTGGCTGAATCCAGCTCTCCAAAGGACTGCATTCGAGAAGTCTACCAATGACTAATCGTAGCAATTAATTTGCTATTGAACACGAGAGGTGTTTCCTCTCTCCTCTACCATTAAACAGCATCGAACACAACCCTGCTCCCATTAAAAGCCAACGGAAAACTCCAACATCGCAGCAAATACCTCATCAGGTCTCAACAGCCCAACCAAAAGAGTTTTTAATTGTGTTTTTGATCTCTTTGATTTCGTGTGATGCTTTGTCCCAACCTGGTTTGATCCACAATTATTCTTTGTCCTTTGAGCAGTTGAGCAGTATTATTTTCAGGTAGTAGTTAATGCAAAAAATACAAGACCTCCGATTTATTCATGCTGTCACACAGAGAGGAATTACAGTGGATTTTTTTTTCTCCTCCATTGATCAATCCCACAATCCCCTCTCTGCTGTTTGATGGGTAGATTGACATGTGAGTAATTTATCTGTCTTCCGTGACTGACAGACTATAATGGAACTGCATCTAAGAGTGCTGTTACCTCTCTGAATAATTTCCAATTTACCACTCATCAGCGACACACTCAAAAGACATGGAGCGAGAGACAGCGATGACGGAAAAAATAGATTTATCACCTCAATTACTGATGGGTTCTATCGCGGCTTTGAAGATATGTTTTAAAATTTGACATCCCTGAAAGATTCAGAGACACGTTTCAAAAGTGACTACTCCCAATCAAAACAATGTCCGAGGACATGAAGCGCCTTGCAAGGATGGGCGACACTTCAAGTAGGACATAATGGATGCACGGTGTAAATCATTGTCTCTTGAACTACTCATTTAAATTGAATATATATATATATATATATATATATATATATATATATATATATATATATATATATATATATATATATATATATATATATATATATATATATATATATATATATATATATATATATAATTCAATTTAAATGAGTAGTTCACCCCAAAATTGAAATTGTGTCATGTACTCGCCCTCATGTCGTTCCAAACCTAACTTTATTTTCTTCTGTGGAACACCACAGAATATATTTAGAAGAATGTTGTGGAACAACATTGGACCCCATAGAATTGCATCAACGGAAAATACTGAAACATTTTCTAAATATCTTCTTTTGTGTCCCACAGAAGAAAGAAATTCATACAAGCTTGTAATGACTTGTGATTAAAAGATGACACTGTCTCCTTAAATTATGTAGGATAAACTGGGGCTAGTTGTCACACAGGGAAGATGTCAAAAGGACTATATTTCAGTACTACAGTTGCAAGAAAAAGTACGTGAACCACTTGCAGAATCTGTGAAAATGTTAATAATTTTAACTAAATAAGAGAGATCCTACAAAGTGCATGTTATTTTTTATTTAGTACTGTCCTGAATAAGATATTTTACATAAAAAATATTTACATATAGTCCAAAAAAGACACACAAAAAAGCAGAATTTATCAAAATAACCCCGTTCAAAAGTTTATGAACCATTACTTTCCCCCCAAGCTCTTAATGCATTGTGTTTTCTTCTGGAGCATCAGTGAATGTTTCAATCTTTTTTAGTAGTTGTGTTCGAGTCCCTCAATTGTCCTCAGTGTGAAAAGATGGATCTCAAAATCATACAGTACCTGCTGGAGAGGGTTCAAATATGCAAAAGATGCTGGAAAACTGAAGAATGTGCAGGACCTGAAGGATATATCTGAAGAACATTGGGCAGTTTAACTGCTCAGGACAAGCAAGGGACCCATGAAAAACCATCACAAAAAAACAGCAATGGGTCATCCAGGGAACGACACACTGAGAATCAATGGTTCATAAACGTTTTAACGGGGTTATTTTAATAAACTCAGCAATTTTTTTGTCTTGTGGACAATATGTAAAAAATTTTTATGTAAAATATCTTATTCAGGACAGTACAAAAAAAAAAAGTATTTTATATAATGTCTTTTTATTTTGTTAAAATTATTCACAAGTGGTTCACATACTTTTTCTTGCAACTGTTGTTTCATTGTCCACTTCAGACATTCTATTAACTTTGAGTAACTTTGCAAAAAAATGTCAATTAACTCTCATTAGAGTGTTAGTAGACTGTAGAAGACTGTTAGTGTTAGGGCCCGTGTTAGTAGAATAAGTTGACAAGTAAACGCAAAGTTACTTCTAATTCTAGTAGAATGTCTTTTTGGGGACCACCAAAATAAAGTGTTAGCTGATATTAAGCAGACATTCTAGTAATACTCTAATGACTGGTAGTTGACATGTAGCTGCAAAGTTAATTATAGTTAGCTAATAGAATGTCTAAAGTAAAAAAGTCAAGCGTTACCTTATTTTACTGTTTGTGTCTAAAATGTCTTAAACAGGCTTTAACCTTGTTTAATAGCAGGGTCCATTGTGACAACTTACCCCATATAATGTGGTGATGTGTTTGAGGAACCGTATCTTTTTTTCCCAGGCATAATGGAAATATTCAGTATTTTTTAGCCATGACTTTAAGCTAAAATTGACTTGACTGACTTTAAAAAAAAAATTCCTGCCCTGAGAATGTGACTACTAGTCCCGGCCTCTTCTATTATGTTGCGCTTCCTTATGATGTTTTTACTTGCTCTTGACAAGTGAATTACTGTATGCAGCCAAGTGGACCATCCTGTACAAATCCTTTATATTTTGGTATTGTAGGTCTTTCTCTGTTCTTCTTTTCTCTCTCATGGTCGGAATCAGTCCACGGCAATGATGGAGTGGAGAGGTAGGGGCGAACAGACGGGACAGCTTGCTCAAACCCAAGGTGCTCAATCACTCTTTCCCCCTTCCCTCCTTTCATTTATATACCTCCAAAAGACCATATTCCCCTTTTCCCCTTGCCCCCGGTCATTATTACGTGCACCTGAGAAGCATAATAGCATTCAAGTTCTAACACGTGCTATGTTTGTACAGTATGTGAGTGTGCAAAAATTGTGAATTCCTTCAAAATGTGCCATAATCTGTGATGTGATAAAAATGTGTCCATGAGGTGAAGTCACATGGGAAAGGCGTGTTTTCCAAATATATCTTCTCATGCGCTGTAAGTCTTCAAGCACGAGAAGACATTTTTTAACCCTTTAACTGTCACCCCCCTTTTTAGAATACACATGAAAATGCACTATCCAAACTTAAAGGGCTGTAATTCAAGAATGCTTTGGAATATAGACCAAAGTTTGGTCTCGTTTTAAAGACGACATTCTGCAGATTATTGCTGAAGTGAAAGCAATTCAAAATATGAAAGTATGAAATAGTTATGGAAGTTTAAATTTACTGTAAATGAAAAATACTGTACTAAATATTTTTTATTTCATATAAAATATATATTTTACAAAAAAGAATTTACTCTAAAATTACTATAAAATCAAAGCCATATGTCTAACCAATTTGTGTTCCAAATTTGAAGTTGATATCACAAAAATTGAAGTCCCCTTGAGATTTTGTTTAGGGTGCTGTACCAAAAATAGCCACCGGGTGTCATTCAAATTCCATTTATTGTTGTTTTGATGCATTTTCCTGTAAATTTCTGTCCAAATATTACTTCCATCACAAAACAGTCACCAAATATGGACCCTTGAGACTCAGACCTTTCCGACAATATGCGTTTTGTCAAGATTGGAAAAGATTTTGAATATAAAGTAGTTAAAATAATTGTTGTAATATGAAACATGACAGCGCCCACTAGGGGAGGAGCCCACTAGAATAATTTAGAGTAACGTTTCCATGGCAACACAATGTCCGATTTCAAAACGGTTTTCACAGGATGAATTTTGAGTTTGTAAGCTTTCAAATGATACCTAATTTGTGATAATTACTTAAATATATGATATGAAAAAAGGCGATCAAAAAAAGAGTACCAGGCGTCCCACCTGTGGGACGGTGACAGTTAAGAGGTTAAAGAACAAGAATTATCAAACTTCAAAAAGGTAATCCATTTGACTTGTGTTGTGTCATATGATAACTTTCAAAGAAAATAAGATCACATATAAAACTGGTGCGCTGATGCGTCATACCAATTTTGACGTAATTGACCAAATGTGAGGGGTTTCAAGATTTTCTTTGAATAACAAAAGTTTCAGTCAGTTTTTTCCTCAATAAGTACACTATCCCTTCAACATAGGGTTTGGTGTAATGGTGTGTAGTATCAATGACTTTGTTGTGGTATTTGTAAGTATCTGAAGCATTTTCTTCCCAGTTCATCCTTTCAGATTCCTCAGCAGCTGCTGTTCAGCGTTTGACAAACAAATAAGAGGCTGTTGCTGTAAGCTGAGCACTTGACGACAATGATTCCTGGTAAAAGTTTCGAAGCTGTGTTTTGATCAGATGCTCCAGTGGGAATCAGAGAGTTTCCATTAGGCTGTTCTGCCCGCGTGTTTCACGGCTGGTTATCTATCTGGCTGCTGACAGGCGCTGAGCCACGCCGCTGGTGTTTGAGGCCTTTCTGCCTGTTCACCTCCCTGAGATGACATTGAAGGGAAAAGTAGCACCCGGGTACGTCTGAACCCTCATCAACATGCCATATGCCAGTTTAGGCTAAACGTACACACAGGCCTCAGCAGTTTTGCTTTGATTCAGCGCACAGAGGAAAATACCAGATCGACCAGGCATTTCCTCGTCTGTCCTCTGATCAGATCCGCTTCTTTGTGAAAGAGAAATGCCAGCATAAGCATTTAGCATTTCTTTTGTCTCTCTTGGGTCTGAAAATAGGACACAGACGGCAGCTGCGGTCTCTTCTCCATTTCACTCTTTTAACCCCACAATGCAGCGATTGGAAAATCCACAAAACGATTAGATTGAAATAAAGAGGGGCTGAGGGTTGTACCCAGTTGTACCACGCAATAAGACATCGGACTCTCCTCTTTGCATGCGAGTGCACCGTGGTACCCATCTCTCCCTCTCCACCTCCTCCATATCCACTTTTATTCATATTCCTGAGTTCAACCTTGCGGTATTCAATCATTTTGATTAAAAGACCGATTTCTTATAGAAGTGGGCAGAGTTGGGAGCGGTGGAGCCAATGGCATTTGAGGATTCATATATTTTCATAAACTTTTAACAATGTCAATGAGACATGTCTTCAATCTTGGCTGCGCAACAGCAGGGCACTCAATCTTTCTTTAGCTTTCGACAGAAAATTTGAATACCAGCATAGGGTTATTAATGTGACAGTTCACATAGAGAGCTTCATGGGGATTCACCAGCTTTTTATTATTTCTCTCTCTCTCTCTCTGTCTTTGTCTCTCTCGCACTCTCGCTTGCTCTTTGTGAAAGAACGAAAAGTTTTAAAACATATAAAAAAAGTGATAAGTTGGGAATGTAAAACCATGGACATTTGCAAGCTCAACTGAGCTTAAGACATACATTTAAATTAACCCCTAATTCTTTTGTCATTTCGAGCAAGCACAGAGCCGGAATATTAATTTCTGTTGCTCATATTACCTTATCCGACTGGTAATGCTAAAAAAACCATGTTCAGTTCACATTCGTTTATTGTTTACCATTTTGTAATGTACAGTATTTTTATAACCCAAGACTATTGTGGCATATTTCCGGTTGAATGCAGATTCATTTGTGCAGCAGCAAAAAAATAACTGATGTTAGCTCTGTGGCAACATTGATTCTTTTCTATTACCTTTTTGCTCTTTTTCACTCAGAGTGTCTTCTTACTATACAAAAAGGAAGCAGGAAGATAGTGCAGTTCTGTTTAACTGATTTAGGAATGTGTCTATATCTGGCAAAGTGGGAGCAAAAACAATAACTAGTTTAGTTCCACTTTGACAAGAGCGTGTATACGCTTACAATCAGTGACCCAATAGTTACGGCCTAATATAAAAATTTCCATTTATTTTCTTGGCATAATATTATGCTTTCTTACCGAAGTGACTTGCTGTGCAAGAAAAAAAGCAAATGTTGTCTTTGGGACTGAACGAACAAGAGGATTTAAGTAACATGCAAAGAAGTGCCAATATTATCTGATTATTACGATTACATAGTTTACTAATAGCACATATTAATAATAAGATACGTGGTTTTTAGCTGTTGCAGTGTGGCGTGATGCAATGCGTCAACAGTCGCGTCTGGTGTAGACACGGTGTAATACGTTATTAAATAGAACTCTTATACAAAGAAAGTAGACAGTATATGAAAACGTATTTTTGCCATTTGGTTGATGTCCAATGCTAGTTGAGCAGAAATACATAATCATGTTTCGCTTGGTCCCCTCAAAGTTGCGTTGGATTTTCTCCATAGTGTAAAGGTTGAGAGGTCCATCTAACACTGTTTTCCATGTTCATTGAGTAAATATACATGTCAATTAATGTAACTCTCATTGGTAGATTGTTAGGGTTAGGGTTAGTAGAATAAGTTGACGTACTTGCAAAGTTACTTGGGGGACCATCAAAATAAAGTGTTAACAGATATTAAGCAGAAAGTCTACTAATACGGTAATAAGAGTTATTTGACATGTAGTTGCAAAGTTACTTATAGTTAGCAGAATGTCTAAAGTGGACATTCAAAATAAAGTGTTTATGTGAATAAAAGCCTAAATTCAATCTGTTTATCATATAAAACGAACCAGTCTCTTCAGAAAATTTGGACTAAACCGCTTGATTCATATGGATTAGTTTTACGATCTCTTTGTGAACTTTTTAAAGAGAAAAAGTAGTAGTTGCGTGGACTGTCGATGGAGGGACAGAAATCCCTCAGATTTAATGTAAAATATCTTCATTTGTGTTTTGAAGATGAACAAAAGTCTTTGGTTTGGAACAAGGTTTGGAACAACATGAGGGTCAAAAGCCTGGTTTATACTCCCAGTGTCCGCATGAGCGTGAAGGTGTGTGCTCTGCTTCCAAAGATGCACGACTTTGAGGCAATTCTGGCCGATTAGGTACGTCTGTACCGGCATTTTACCGGCACTCAGTTTGCGCTTGTATAAATGAATTACTTATATGTACAAAACGAGCCTAGAATAGCAGAAATAAGCCTTTTTTAAGGAAAATAAAGGTCTATGTTTAATAAAGAATGTTCATGAAATTAAATGGAAAATGTTTAATTAAATTATAATTCAGTTTTATACATATGTTCTCACATGTCACAAGTAATAATCTCAAAGTGAATTGGGTTTTAAGAAATTCTTTGGTTCTTTTGTAGCGTGGGCAGAGGCGTCGCAATAGGGCAGGCAAGGCAGGCACTTGCCTGGGGCCCCGCATTTTGAGGGGGCCCCTGAGGGCTGATCATTTAAACAATCAGAAATAGTCATATAAACATGCAGCGACATCTCTGCATCCCCCTTAGTGGGGCCCCCTCTCTCGTTACGTTGGTAATGCTTTCGTTACCTCGCATCGGCCGCCTTCTTCAAACTGTAGAAAATGCAGGATTTGAGCGAACCAGACGGATAACTATGAGGCGCCGTATATGACAAAAGAGAAGCGAACGCCGCGAGAGACCGACAGTGCACGAGAGATGCCGAGCGTGTCCGCGAGAGAGACCGACAGTGCGCGAGAGAGACCGAGCGTGTCCGCGAGAGAGAGTCCTGTTAAATTCTGGCATCTCCTCAATCAGTTATCAGTCTGATACTGAATCTATATATAATGGTTAACCCATTATATTCGTTTGCTGTAGGCCTACTTCACATATTATTGAATGTATATAATTGCAATTATTTAGATAAATGTCCTATAATTATAATAATTGCAATTATATAGGCTACATTCAATAATATGTGAAGTAGGCCTACAGCAAACGAATATAATGGGTTAACCATTATATATAGATTCAGTATCAGACTGATTGAGGTGATGCCAGCATTTAAAATTCCTATAATTATTATTAGAGATATGTTTACATATGTTTACATTGACATAGCATTAGATAGATAAACAAATAAATAAATAAATTTTATTCATTTGTTTATTTGCAGGTGTCTACCCGTCTATAGCTGCGAGAGAGGCTTAAACAATAACACACACACACAAACTTTGTTGTAGATACAGACATTTTAAATATGGGTAACAAAACTTTTACTGCTAGTTTCCTTCAGGTTTAGTTAGGGTAGGCTACATACTATACATTAGGCTACTAACCAGTGGTTAAAGTGGGATTTGGCAGGTGGCGGAACCCTCAAATTTTGTGTAGGTGTAACAGAAAAAAATGACTCACCGTGGGACAACATATTGAGTATTGTGATATAGCAATATTTTTGGGGATAAAAGTGTCACTGTGGCACCACCAAGTATCACAATACTTATTTATTTGATAGCCTATTTTAATGGTTTTATTTTGGTCCATCATCTACACTGATATGATGATGATGAAAATTGCTAAGCACCACAATATGAACATATTCACAATGTAAATTCAAACATAAAAATGGGAACTTTTGTAAACTTTTTTTTTTGTAACTTGTAGCATATACAAGTGCCTTAAGGAGTTTTAAAACCAGTAAGGTCCCAAATTTGAACTATTTAAGGGGGTTCGGGGGGCATAGTCTACATGCATCTACGTGCATTTTAAGACAGGTGAATGCTAAAATTTTTTTATAATGAAGCAGATTATCTGCCATACCTGCTCTCTCCTCATTTCATCACACTCTCATTTCCATTACTCTTTCTGTTTCTCTCAGTCTCTTGCCCTGGCTCTTCCCCACACCTGAGCTTTGACTTATGTTTACTTTCTTCGCTGACCCAGACAAAAATGAAAAGACTATATGGTCAACTGATGTTTAGCTTATGTTTTATTTAGCATTTTCTTAGACAAGTTAATTTAGGGAAGGTTACAAACGCTAGCTAAATACATTTAATAAATTAATTCACAAGTAGGCCTACACACCATATGCCTAATATGGGGAAATTATTTTACAACATTTATTATATGCACCTCTGAAAAATACTGAGGTCTGGACCACGGCAACTCCATAGCCGACTACATCATGATTACGTTTACCTCAACACTTCCGTTTACATGGTCAGAGCTTCAGTCTGGTTCAGCATCTCTCGCGCACTGTCGGTCTCTCTCGTGCACGCTCGGCATCTCTCGCAGACTGTCGGCCTCTCTCGCGGCATTCGCTTCGCTTTTGTCATATACGGGCGCCTCATAGATAAGTTCTCTTCATGCTTAACAAATAAGCATGGAGAGAACTTATCCGTCTGGTTTGGCCGTTTGCTCTAATATTAACCTAGATAAATATGCGTTATTATTCGGCACATATCCAAGTGTTTGTGTGGAGTGTGGAAGCTGAAGTATAGCGCGCTTGCATGACATGAAGGCGCCGGCGCGGTCACTGGCATTTTTTTTCCTGACAGAGAAAACAACTTAAAATACTCCATAATTTATGGTCATACAGAACAAACAGGACGTGCGCTTTCTTTCGTTCTATAGTCTGCAGCGCATCTTATAAATGGACCGAAACTAAGCGTAACAGGCTTCTTGCCTCACATAGGCTATATGAGAAACATATCTAGCCTATAGAAAGCTTGAAATGTGTACTTTTAAACAAACAAATTCAAATCGAAAACAAATACTCTCTGCTTATGTAATCGGCTAGTTGATAAACTAATAAAATAAAGATTACATTATAATGATAACCATATATTTCTATATGCGGAGAATGGAATTTTCCTGTCACCACCACACAAAGCACCGTTTTTAAGGTGACAACTGGCTATCAATATGAAGCTTACTGTATTTTGAAGATATTATATTGTATCTTACATTACGAAGATAAAGATTGACATTTTGTTAATTAAACAAAAAGCACTTTAATGTTTTAAAAATTAAAACACTTAAAAAAAATATATATATATATATTTTTTGTTAGATGTATTTTGACTACTTTTTGTATGTAGTAAAGTTAGATAACGAAGATATATTAACATAAAACAAAAACATTTAATAGGGCCTCATTGATTAATTTTGCCTGGGGCCCCCACTCAATGTTGGTTCGCCTCTGAGCGTGGGTTTGGTGAAGTGTAATAAAAACAAACATCGTCGTATGTGTACCTTACTTCTTCTCACTGCTGCTTCCTGATAAAGGACAATTACTCTGAGTCGCCCCCTCTCATTTCATAGAATAGTACAGCGGCGAGCGTGTCAACTATAAGCGCCTTGCACGCAGTCGGTGTAGGTGAAAGTATAAACAAGGCTTGAGTGATTGATGACATTTTTAGGTGAACTAATTCTTTAAGAAGTTTGAAGCTGATTCAGTCCCTGTACTTGTAGCTGAAATTATAGTATGATGTACCAGGCCTACACTCTTAAAAATAAAGATTCTTAAATGGTTCTTTGGCGGGGTGTATGGTTCCATGAAGAAACTTTAATATCCTTTCCATTGCATAAAAGGTTCTTTAGACTATAAAATGGTTAGGAAAAATGGTTCTTTAAAGAACCTTTCACAAAACAGTCCTTCAGGGAACCAAAAAGGGTTCTTCTATGGCATCACTGTGAAAACCCCTTTTTGGTTCTTCCTGGCACCTTTATTATTAAGGGTGTAGATCCCCAGTATCTTAATGGACTTGTCGGGCTGTGCTGAGTTGGACAGAATCTGGCTGTGGGTCAAAGGCAGAAGCGCAGAGCACCTGGACAGATCGAGAGAGCTCATGGAGGTCAGGACGTACAGACCACACCAGCTGTGGATCAGACAGAGGGGCTTTTACAGTTCATCTAGTTAGTGCCATTTTCTATTACAGTGCAACAATGTTTGTATGTGTTTTTTAATTGATGTATTTTTCTGAAACAATATTGATGTCGTATTTATATCTGGGGCTAGAAATCTCCTCCTTCCGAGGATGTAGGTTTAAACGCAGACAGCTTTTTCCTCCCATGCAGCTCCAGATGACCATGTCCGCCGAGACCATGTTATCGGCCCACCACATCAATCCGCATCTAAGAAACGCAACCGGTTTATCCATCTTCTTCTCCCCCCCCCCCCTCTCCACCTTTCTTTCCCTGTCTTCTTTGTTATACCTCAAATTCAGCAACTTTTTTTTCTCGTTTTTATCTTTTTTTGTGTTCGCAGTTTGTTCCCTCCTGGGCAGTCTCTTTCTTCATCCACCCCTCCTGCTCCTCCTCTCCCTCTTTCTTCCTGTATCAGTGCATCCTTGTCATAAGAATGAATTGAATTTGTCCCCTTTAGTGCAAACAACAATGGAGTGGGGGAGGCTGCTGGAAAACAAATCGGCATTCCGTCCCTTTTGGGGATGCGGGGAAGGGAAGGGGGGAGAGTAGGCTGGGGACGGTGGATGAGGAGCAGGTCGGATGGCAGAGTGGCGGCTGTACTCGTTTATTAACATGTCGTCTTCATAGCGCTGGCTGAAAGCAAAGGTGCCGGGCGAATGATACAGACAAATGATGTTAATAATAATAGCTGGCCCCGCGGCGAGAGAACAGTACCTGGGGCCAGCCGAGCAGGAGCTCACACCTGATACTCTCTATGCCTCTCTTCTTCTGTTTATCCCTCGCTCCTTCCTACATCCTTTTGGAGAGAGAAGAGGGGGTGGTGTGAAATAAGAGCGATTGTGGTGAAGTTTGTACACAAGTATGCAGTTTGAAAGGCATTTGCACAAAAACGTATTAAAGTTTTAAAAATATTTTTAAAATTGCTTTTCTAATTTGTATTCTTTTTTAAATGACTGTTTTTATGATTATATTTTTTACTATACATTTATCTTTTTTGTTGATCATTTATGTAATTTATTATTGTATATTTTTAATTATTCACCTTTCAAATGTGAAATTTGATCAAAGACTACTAATTTATCAGCATAACAGTTTGGTTAAAATGTTATTGAACTTCCTATTGTATTGAAATTCCTACCCTTTAAAAACAATTTTTAGAATTTATTTATTTATTACTTACTTAACTACTTTTACTAGCATAATCATTTAATGGATTAATGGATTACAATTAAAAAGTAAGTATTTAATATTGCATGTTTTATAATATAGTGAGTGATCCTTAAAAAAATGTATATATATATATATATATATATATATATATATATATATATATATATATAAAAAAATGAGAATTTAAAAAAGTCCCAGATTTGTAATTTGATTCAAAGTGACTTTTGAACTTAATGATTTTGTTCACCTTTTTTTCAGGATTTTCTGGGGTTTTTTTCTTTCAAAAGTAGTTTTTTGAGTTCAAGTTCAACGTTTTTTTTTTTTTACATTACAGTTTTTTAATTTGTAATTATTCCATTTTCAAAAGGGTAATTTTTTTTAATATATTGGCATAAAAAAATATTTCCCCCGTTTGAAAAGTGAATAATTACTAATGGTAGACAAGGGCAGTGTTAAAAAAATTACAAGAAAGAATTACATTTTTACTAGTGCTGGGCATCGATTAAAAAAGTTAACTAATTAATCGCATTTTTTTCTGTAATTAATCGTGATTAATCGCAAGTTTTTAATATTTTAAGTTTTTAATATTTTTATATTGTAATAATTTCAGTTACTCTCCAAATTAATGTATAAACAATTTAAAGACAGCATATTTTAAATATGTGTTGTATTGTCATCTTTTTATGAATGAAGGCCAGTATCACTGATACTAAAGTCTCTATGAAACATTAATGACGTTACATTACAGTATAACTGAAAGCTATCAATTTCAACATTTATTAGGCTTTAAAAAAAACAACTTTTAATTTAAGTGAACTTAAAATAATCTTTACATAAACCCAAAATAATAAATGTTATATTTACCCATGGCCTTCCCTGTTATACAGAAATGTAATAGTTATCAACACCTTTCTTAACTGCATAAATAATAAATGAAATATAGATGAATCATCATTAAAGCTACCATTTTCTCTGTTCCCGTTGTTCTTTGATGAACATTAATGACAGGCATCATCAGTGCTCCTGTCACTTTAAGAACAGCCGCGGATCTGACGCGCTGTCCCGCGCATCTCATTTCCTTACAACTCTTTAAGTTAATTTAAGACGTTATTTAACTAATTTAAGACTCCTAATATGAGAATACTCAAAATCCCATGTTTTATTGTTTGTTCAAGAGCAAAAGAGAACTCGATGTGAGCAGGAAACTGACGCGAGTATTATCTATGCATCGAGTGTGTCTGTGCGTCGTGTGTGTGTGTAGCTGACATGAGACGCATCCACACGGACACTGACACACACACACACACACACAGGACATTGGCATACAGCGTGTTCTCTTGTGTCGTGATGATCATGTAACGCTAAGCAAAAATGGATATAAAAACGGACGCTGCGTTATTTGCGTTAAATATTTTGAATGCGTTAAGCTGAAAAAATTAATCGCCCGCGTTAACGCGTTAATTTGCCCAGCCCTAATTTTTACATTTTCGCTATTTGTTTGGAAATTACACTTCACCTTTAATAAAATGTATTAAAATTCTAATTAATAAAATAAAAAACAATGGATAAAAATAGCCACTCAATAATTCTCACTCTCTGATTCCATCATAATTCTTAAATAGCTTGCCCCCCCCCCCCCCCCCCCTTTCTGCTATACAGGTTAATTTCACCCTCTCGTTCTGTTCCCACCAATCAATGTTGGTTTTTAGCCTCATTAGTGTTGGTATTTAAATGCAGCAAAGCACTCAGAGATGTCTACTTGTGCTTGTCTTCATACAGCTCTAGCTGTTCTATCAGAGGTCACAAAGGTCAGTGCACACGCTCCTTTTCTACTGTCATTAAATCAATTTGTTTGAAGGCCAATCATCTTTCCTTTTCAGACGTTGTAACTGTATTCATCAGAACAGTGTGCACCGATGACATGTGAGGTCTTTGACTGATGTTGGGGTCAATTTGAAAAAGAAAAATGTTGCTCTATAAGTAGAATTTCTTTTACTGATTTGCATGTCTATATGCAGACCAGATCTAATGAAACTGAGCAGCAAATGAATGAAAGAATTGCCACATTTTACTGCAAAAAGCTGTCTTATTCCCCGAGACAGAATTGTTTTGTGCCAACTTTGGTATATCCCACCAGCTAAGCCAGTGTTCTGAATCGTAAAATTTCACCTTGTATTTATAGATGAAACCATCACGAGATGATGCATGATACGGTCACTGTTCTCTGTTTGACATGCTGGATGGATTGATCGGTCAGTCTCTGAGAAGCTGAAAGTTGGGTGCCGGTCTCGGATATCTGCGTCTCGAGCACCATTAGCACGGCCGATAGCACATTTATCCTGCGCTCGTTTCTCAGAACAGCTCCGTTTCGCGTCACTCCATCAGGACTCAGGAGACGTGCCGATTCTTCACCTTTAGCCCTGTTTAGCATTTGCATTTGTTATGTCTGTTTTTGGCCATGCTGACCTCGCAGCGGTCGTGGCTCTGGCGCCTCACTGCCTCTGTCCGCATTGATTTGATATGATATTTCAGAGCTCGGCTGAAGCAAGCCGGGAGGGGGACGCGGCCCACGATGCATTGCAGAGGGATCTGTATGAGGCCTTAGCTGTTGTGTCAATATCACACTGTTGTATCATGGCCTTGTGATCATTTTTGGCCAAATCATGCTGCTTCTATTTTGGATTTTTTAAAACTCTTTTAGAAATTATATATGTATATTTTGTTTGATTTATATATATATATATATATATACATGAGATTTTTATCATTTTTATATTTATGTAATACAATTTTGTATATAATTACTGATTATTTTATTTTAGAATATTTATGTATCTATTTAATATATTGTATAGTACCATAATGGAAGTAAAAAGTATGTAAAATGTAACAATTTAAAGCAAATTTCATAAAACATTCATTGTTTATTTCCTACATCCAGATTTGTAATTTGTTTCAAAGTAACTTTTTGACTCCACTGAATTCTATCGAGCCATTCCTGTACAAATAATTGTAATACAAATATCTTTGTTCTCAAATGTTTCTCCATTTTTAAGGATTTGCTCTTTCAGAAGGAGTTATATGCCCAAGCTGTTTGGCTATATTGAAAGAATATGTCAACCATGGCTACACTCTCCTTTACAAGATTAAACTCCTATCCTTGACAGCTATTCAGATTTTTTTTTGTTCTCCCAATATATGCCTGCTTTCTCTTTCTCCTGTTTTTTCCCTCAAAAACCTCTGGGTAAACATTTATTTTTTTCCTCCATTGCCACATAATCCGCAGGTCAAGTGTAGTTGCAGGCTAGTATACATCATTAGTGTGAGTAAAACTCAAGTGGGAGAGCGAGCATGATGGAGCTTTTTCACTTGTAGCCGGTCGGACGTTCCATTTGTCATCCTCGCCGTCTGTAAAGGCAGAAATTAGCCATGGCAGGCTTGGAATAATGTATAGCCCCAGTTGCTGAAATTAACCAATGAATCACCCATTTTGGCTGATTAGGGCCAATATATTCACGCTCTCTCGTGACACATTTTTAGTAAAACAGTGTGGTTTATTTAAAAGTTTGCCCCAATCTCTTGGCCTTTTTGTGCATGTTTTGCGGAGCGGTTGACAGTAGCAGTATGCTGTTGTTGTGTGTGCGTGCGTGTTTGGAGGGAAGAGGGAATTGTGGGTAGTTCAATTTGTTGTCAGAAAGAGGGATTATTTATAGATTCATTTACTTCCATTACTTGGGCAGTCAGGACATCATGAGTTGTTAGACCTCTGGAAAATATTTTGTTATAGGAACATAACTCTGGTTTTTAGCCTTCAGCACAGCACAGAGTGATGTACTGAGAGAAAGAAAGACAGAGAGAGATAGAAAGAGCGAGAGGGAGAGAGAAAGAGAGCTCGTGCATTGTGCCAGAGGCTGCAAGTGTTCTTTACCTCGTCAATAACAAATAGATTTATGACTGATTTGATTCGATCACATGGAGAAAATGGCCCTTTAGTATGACACATTTCTCTCGTTCCGACAGCTGTGGAAGGAGATGAAGCGGGTGAGGTGGGGTGGAGGGGTTGGTTCTGTTGCTTCTTTTTGCAGGACGACAACAGCCTGGTTTCCTGCATCAGCCCTTTATGTCAACGGATCCTGTTAGTCACAAATTACCCATTCTAAATAAAATTGCACTTTTAAGAATGTGAGTTAAGAAGGTAATATCAAGTAACTTATATCATTAGTTCATACTGTATATTTTTTTATCTCCCCTGATGAAAATTGTACCGGAACTAACTGTGGGATAATAGAATGCAACAGTTGGGTTTCTCCGTAGGGAAATTGATTTTTAACGATAACTTATAAACCATTAAAGACAGACCTACTCTGAGCTCCGAGGTTGTTAATTGATGGAATATGCTGTTGTTGAAGCCATCAGCACACATTATTTCATCTTATTTTTAAGATAATCATGTTTAATAGCTAAATTTGCAGTGAAACACTACATTACCCATAATGCTGTACAGAAAATCAAAGATAAGCAAATGTGCTAAAAGAGCTTGCAGGGAACGCCCGCTCCCATGAAGCACTGCGAATGACAGTCTTCCTATCCTGTTAATCTATTTACTATTTGTATATGTTAATGCATATTTTCTTAAAGGGGTGGTTGCATGCGATTTCACTTTTTAAACTTTGGTTAGTGTGTAATGTTGCTGCTTGAGCATAAACAGTATCTGCAAAGTTACAGCGCTGAAAGGTCAATGCAAACTGAGATATTGTCTTGTAAAGTTATGGCAGTTTATTGCCTTCAAAAACGTCCGGTTTGGACTACAACAAGCTTCTTCCCAGGTTGGTGACATCATAAACCCTTGCTTTTAACATAAACACTGCCCCCACAAACACGCCACGTCGCAGTTATTACGAAAGAGAGAGAGCTGTTGCAGAACTACAAACTACATTTGGCCAGCTAACCAATCTAAGACCATTGCGTTTTTCGGAGGGATGGGCTTCATAGAAGCAGAAAGCAAACAAGCCGAATAAAGGTAAAATATAAGAAAAATACGGCGTAAAAAAAAAAAAGAAGTATTAAGACATGTTATACTGCGCCCCATAAACACAACCAAGCCTAGAAAAAAACCACGGAACCACCCCTTTAAACTGTATTGTTTCTATAGACATGAACATATTTATATGAATAGTTTTATTTGTTTGATTTGATGTTTGCAGTGCTTCATGGGATTGTAGTTCTTTCCCTTATTAAAGCCATTAATTACGTAGTCTTGTATCTTAGTCTTTTTGTCAGATTTTCAAATACTTTTTTGTCTTTTCTTTTTTCAAATAAAACTTTGTAATATTGTGATTCGCCTTGTAGCTGTTCACGGCTTATAACACTTTAACGAATACTTTTTTTAAATGAATGGAAAAAAATATAGCTCTGGAGCCAACAACGCTGAAAAAGTCAGCAGGCACTAATGCTCTCTATAATAACTTACATCCACAGAATGTTCAGCAATGCCTTCATCAGTTAGATACTGGATTGTGATTGGTCTTCTTTCTTATGTCTATTTGCATACTGATATGTCACAATTGGTCTGTGGTCTTGTCTGTCTTGCGTATATTTACTAGGGATGCACCGATATGAACATTTTGGCCGATACCGATAACCGATATTTCTTAATATTTGAAAGCCGATAACCGATATATTGGCCGATAAATCTAAATACAAATTTTAATAAACTCTGAGAGCCTGATTACAAAAACAAAAGACTCACCATTAAAAGCCATGTCTCAAATTAATTTTACACTCCTATGGCCAAACATTTTTTTTTTAACACTTTACAATAAGGTTTAATTTTTGTTAGTATTAGTTAACCAACAATGAATGAACAATACTTCAACAGGATTTATTAATTTTAGTTCATGTTAATCTCAACATATTCAGACCCAAAGTTGTGTCTTTTAACATTAGGTATGAACTGTGAATGGACTGTTACAAAACACAAACATTTTATTACTAAAAGAAACAAAGGTTATTGCTCTCTGTTTGTTCATGATAGTTAATGCATTAATAAAATGAGACCTTATTTGTAAAATGTTACCAAAAATTATATTGTCTAAAAAATAAAAATAATATACCTAAATAATGCAAACAAGTAATTGAACAACATTACTTAGGCTGCATAATAAAGAATCAGAATGCAAGTGCATGAATTAACCTCCGCACAGACGATAAAGAAATGGTTTTAATCAAACCATATTGTTGATTGAAATGATACGAGAACAATAAAAGTGCTAATTATAAAAAAATAATGCTTCTGTGTTTTTGAAAAAAAAAATATGTTTAATATTACAGTAATAGTAAACATCTGTAATATTAGTCTAGTCTATTAGGAATAATGTTGCTGTTTGAGAGCGCGCTGAAGCTGGAGAGAATGAACGAACAACCATAAACTGAAGCGCTTAGAAGTTTAATTAACAACTAAACGCATATGAGAACAATCAGATATTTATACAAAATAAATATAATATTTCAACTTATATTAGCACAAAATCACGCATAGGTGAAGGGTTATAACTCCTGTGGATGCTCTTCCCCTGTTTGAGAGCGTGCTGAAACTTAAGATGATCACCGGTACAGTGAAGCACTGCGGGTTATTGACTTAACGAAACACATCCTATATGACATTAATCAGATGTTTATACTACAAAAACGTAATATTACGACTTACATATGCTTAAAATGACGCGAATGCACAAGCGAACTTGACTGTGCTGGTCAGAATGCGTTGTTGACGCTTCCCACAACAGCGCGCTGAAAAACAACTAAACCCAGAGAATTCACTACGTTTTATAACAGAAATATTCTCATTGCAGTGTTATGTATAGGACAGTCCCAGTAGTTATTAATGCTGTGCATTTCTGTTTGAAATGCGCGCGCCGGTACAATGAAGTGCTTTACTGCATCGTTAATTAATTCAACCAAATGCATCGTATATGGGATTATATACACAAAATAATAAATATAATATTACAACTTACAATGGCACAAAAGGCTGTGAATGCACAAGCAAACTTGACTGTGCTCGTCATGAAGGTGTAACTCCGTGGGCGCGCGCTGAAGCTAAAGACCGGTACAATGAAGTGCTTTACTGCATCGTTTATTAACTCAACCAAACGCATCATATATGATATTACATACACAGAATAATAATAAATATAATATTACAACTTACAATGGCACAAAAGGCTGTGAATGCACAAGCGAACTTGACTGTGCTCGTCATGAAGGTGTAACTCCGTGGGCGCGCTCTTCCCTCAACAAACGCGCTGAAACACAACGCTCTTTTACAGCCTATTCTATTCTCATTATCATTTTATGTAGATTATAGAAGACTTGCGCTGCACATGTTGCACATAACTGTATTTTCCTTTTCGAAGTGATTCCAAACATATTTAGAGCAATTCAAACCCATCATGGTGGACAGCGCGTCCGTCTCAGCTGAAGGAAATAATACATTATCTATCGGCTTGACTATATCGGTCAAATTTTCTTATTGGACCGATAACGATAACATCAAAAATAATCATTTATCGGCCGATAACGATATGTTGCCGATATATCGTGCATCCCTAATATTTACCATTTATAGTCACGTTATCCTACATGATCGGCGACTATCATGTGTTTGAAGAGTAGAATGACTGAAAACTTCATGATATAGTATGAAAACCATATTTTGCTATCCAATAATATCCCACTGGAGCTGAGAAGCAATCACAAAAAATGGACAGCTCTTTACAAGTTTAATGGCTTTTAGATACCAAGAAAGTTGCTCCTTCTTGGCTAAATTGGTTGAATAGTAGGTTCTTTATTGAAATTAGTAGGTGTTGAAGTTTGTGTGCAGCTGACTAAGAACATGATGCGTTTGATTTATAGCCAATACACCTACTCAAATTTCAAATGATTCTTTTGTTGTGTCGAAAGCTCTGGCATTTCCTTCAGGACATGCAAATCTAGAAATCTTCAATGTTATGATAGTGCGTCAAGCAAGAAAAAGGTCAAAACTGTCAATTTAGAACCATCTGCAATGATCTGTTCACTTATTTACAGTTTCCACGACACATGTTAGCACTGGGGCAGATTTGAAGGCACAAAACTTTGGCAGGGTCGCAAAAGATACGTCACATTTTTCTTAATCTCCTGTATCCGCGGTCTCAGTGTAATTCATTCAGCCCCTGCAATTTCCAAATATGACTAGATCGTATTTCCTCAGGGCTTTGCCACTTACAACATGCACCTACACCTCATTATGGACAATTGTGGGCTGAGCATTACAATTCTCCAAACATATTGCCTACGTTTTAAGAATAACAGAAGACCGCTCGACGGCGGCGGAAAAAGAAAAGGCGTTTGCTGCAGTGGAGCGGGGATTTGTGCTGGGCTTATCCGTGGAGTATTCTGAAAGGGCTTTTAATAACCAGCATCGGCCAGCAATTAGAGAAAGAGAGAGTGTGTAAATTGATTAATGAGAGGGAGAGAAAGACGAATGCTAATTCAGGCCTGTAGGAAATCAATGCGGCTGGAACAGGGCAGGGAAACAAAAGAAGCCTTGAAGAGCCGTGCCGAAGACACCGTAGTAATTTCATTTTGATCATGAAACAATGATAGCGGGGGTCTGTCATTTGTATGTTTCTGCAACGATTATATTAAACACAATAGAACTTTGTGAGAAATCACGACTGGACTCTAATTCTAATATAATACTGTCATTTCACAACAGGCCAATAGTACGGCACGCCTCTATAGCCGTCACTTTGGGGTCAGTCAGGATGTGTATAATTTCTTTTGAAGCTTCTGTGTAATTAGCGAAAAGCAAAGGAGAGAAGACAAAATGGCTCCCGCCTTTAATCGGGTTTAGAGACCGCGCTCGTTATTCAGCCTCCGTATTTCACAGAGCCAATCAGACGCGTCGTGCGACTGCAGCGGATCCCTGCACAGGCACAAAGAGGAACTCGTGTTCTTGGGACGGTGGCTCATGAATACTGGCTTTGCACAGGACGGAGTTGATTTTATCTGATGAAAGGGAAACACTGAGTTTTTGATGATTCCATGAAGAGGAAAGTGACCTCATGGCTCTGTCAAAGTTTTGATCAAATGTAAGTTAATGCACATTGAAAGAAATCACAATCTAAATGCATCACTATTACATTTCCCCCTCCCACAAACAAGCAAGAGTAATGGCAGTTGTTCTACCAGTTTGATTTTTTGAGGGTTTTTTCTTATGGTGATTCAAATTTATATGTAATGCATCAGTTGTTGGAAGAAGACACCATAATGATTGCAGCTGCCCTGTGTTTGGTTAGTTTATTAAAACTAACCCCTATTTTTTTCTTTCTTAATTTTTTTTAATAGCCAATAGTGAGTTCAGTTACACCACAGCCATGAACCAGTATTTGCTATTTGGTTGCATGTGAAAAAGGGGGAGGGACATTCTCATCTACAGATCATTTGATTGGACAAACGTGTGTAGTGCATGATGAATGTTCAATATGTTTAGTATATTTAGTGAAAGACTACGTCTCAGCTGTGTTGGTTTTTTAATGTTTTTGAGAGAAAAAATCACCAAAGCTGAATTTATTTGATCAAATTTTTTTTTGTATTATAATATAGTTTTAAATTGTATTTTATTCCTATTATGGCAAAGCTGAATTTTCAGCATCATTACTCCGGTCTTCAGTGTCACATGATCCTTCAGAAATCATTCTAATATGCTGATTTGCTGCTCAGAAAACATTTCTTATTATCAACAGTTGTGCTGCTTAATATTTTTGTGGAAACTGTGATAGTTTTTTTTTTAGGATTCTTTGATGAATAGAAAGGTCAAAAGAACATTTATTTGACAGAAATCTTAACATTATAAATGTCAATTTAATGTATCCTTGTTGAATAAAAGTATTATTGAATGGTAGTTCATATCTGCCAATAATGTAGACAATTTTACTATCTCAGAATATCTCACAAATTTGCTTATTGGATTTGTGACAGAAATAATTTAGAATTTTTTTGTCTATATCATAGCATTTTTTTATTTTAATGTTGCCAATTCTCTGATTTAATATATATATATATATATATATATATATATATATATATATATATATATATATATATATATATATATATATATATATATATATATATATGTCAAATTAATGGATATATATACAGTGAGGAAAATAAGTATTTGAACACCCTGCTATTTTGCAAGTTCTCCCACTTAGAAATCCTGGAGGGGTCTGAAATTGTCATCGTAGGTGCATGTCCACTGTGAGAGACATAATCTAAAAAAAAAATCCAGAAATCACAATGTATGATTTTTTAACTATTTATTTGTATGATACAGCTGCAAATAAGTATTTGAACACCTGTCTATCAGCTAGAATTCTGACCCTCAAAGACCTGTTAGTCTGCCTTTAAAATGTCCACCTCCACTCCATTTATTATCCTAAATTAGATGCACCTGTTTGAGGTCGTTAGCTGCATAAAGACACCTGTCCACCCCATACAATCAGTAAGAATCCAACTACTAACATGGCCAAGACCAAAGAGCTGTCCAAAGACACTAGAGACAAAATTGTACACCTCCACAAGGCTGGAAAGGGCTACGGGGAAATTGCCAAGCAGCTTGGTGAAAAAAGGTCCACTGTTGGAGCAATCATTAGAAAATGGAAGAAGCTAAACATGACTGTCAATCTCCCTCGGACTGGGGCTCCATACAAGATCTCACCTCGTGGGGTCTCAATGATCCTAAGAAAGGTGAGAAATCAGCCCAGAACTACACGGGAGGAGCTGGTCAATGACCTGAAAAGAGCTGGGACCACCGTTTCCAAGGTTACTGTTGGTAATACACTAAGACGTCATGGTTTGAAATCATGCATGGCACGGAAGATTCCCCTGCTTAAACCAGCACATGTCCAGGCCCGTCTTAAGTTTGCCAATGACCATTTGGATGATCCAGAGGAGTCATGGGAGAAAGTCATGTGGTCAGATGAGACTAAAATAGAACTTTTTGGTCATAATTCCACTAAATGTGTTTGGAGGAAGTAGAATGATGAGTACCATCCCAAGAACACCATCCCTACTGTGAAGCATGGGGGTGGTAGCATCATACTTTGGGGGTGTTTTTCTGCACATGGGACAGGGCGACTGCACTGTATTAAGGAGAGGATGATCGGGGCCATGTATTGCGAGATTTTGGGGAACAACCTCCTTCCCTCAGTTAGAGCATTGAAGATGGGTCGAGGCTGGGTCTTCCAACATGACAATGACCCGAGGCACACAACCAGGATAACCAAGGAGTGGCTCTGTAAGAAGCATATCAAGGTTCTGGCGTGGCCTAGCCAGTCTCCAGACCTAAACCCAATAGAGAATTTTTGGAGGGAGCTCAAACTCTGTGTTTCTCAGCGACAGGCCAGAAACCTGACTGATCTAGAGAAGAAGTGTGTGGAGGAGTGGGCCAAAATCCCTCCTGCAGTGTGTGCAAACCTGGTGAAAAACTACAGGACACGTTTGACCACTGTAATTGCAAACAAAGGCTACTGTACCAAATATTAACATTGATTTTCTCAGGTGTTCAAATACTTATTTGCAGCTGTATCATACAAATAAATAGTTTCTCTCACAGTGGACATGCACCTACGATGACAATTTCATACCCCTCCATGATTTCTAAGTGGGAGAACTTGCAAAATAGCAGGGTGTTCAAATACTTATTTTCCTCACTGTATATATATATATATAAATACAGTGAGGAAAATAAGTATATATATACAGTGAGGACAATCTGTCTCATCAAATCAAATCAGAGAATTGACAACATTTAAATCAAGAAATGCTATGATATAATTTTTTTATGTTGTCTCAGACTTTTGAATCCCATTGTAAATATTTTAGTCTAAAAATATATGTGAGTTATTTAGGAAAATGTAAAAATGTTGCCCCTGGTTTACCCTATTTATTATCCAGTAAGTAATGAACGATATTCGCACACACTTTTATCTATCTCTGTCTCCCCTCTTTCTTTCTCTCTCTCTTTCTCTGTTTGTTTCTGGTCTTTATGCTCTGTCATTCAAATTTACCTGCAGTTGTGATATCGTGAAGCACAGCTCAGAGGCAGGACTTATCCCAGCTTATATTTATTTCATGTAAATTGGCCGCGTCATGCATAGCTTTTGGTGATTATGATAAATCCGATTATCTTCCAGATCTTGTCACAGTCCCCGATGGAAAATTAAAGGTGAGAAATGTATGAAGAAATGCATTTAAAAGGGTGAATTGATAAAAAGTGCTGACGTCTCCAGTCATTGACCCTCTCTGTGCATCCAAATATGTTTGTGATTACTGTGAATTGATATAAATATGAACAGAAATGTGGCCGCTTATGCGAAACGATGAATATGATGTTCAGCTATTTGTTCAATCATTAAGGAATCGCCCTTCTAGACAAAAACAAACACGCTTTGTTGGAGATAAGATTTATACTGAGCTTACAGACCAGAATGGTTTTGTCATCGAGTCTTATGTGATGTCGTCCAGCATTATGGCAATTCAATGACCACGATAGCTTGCAGCCCACAACCTCTTACGTTACCCTATGGATAATCTGGTCTCCTGAATTAGCAATGTAGCATTAGTCATTATGGTTGGGGACGAGGGACAGTTAAAGCGAATTATTTCAGATCAGTTGTAAATAGCGGTTAGTCACCTCATCCCTCAATCTGCTCTGCAGAGCCGGGCGGTACTTACATAAGGTCTCTGGATTGTCTTTGGCAAGCCTTGCCACTGAGGCATCAATCCGTCCATCTGGGTAGAATCAGCAGCCAAGTCCAATGTGGCTAAATATTTACTCAGTCAAATACACACAGCCACACAGATGAAAAGAAGCATTCATCAGGAATTCTGCCTCTTGTCAGCCTAAAGACCAACAGTTGAACCGAACCTCCCACAGTGTCGCTGGGTGCCGTGGCTATACACGGCTATATTTAGCCACGTCGCAGCGATAAATATCGCCGTATTGCTCCATCTAGGTAAACAGAAGATAATCATTGGAGCGTTGATTCATAGGTAATGTAAATAAAGGGATTGCTGAGGACGCTGCGATGCGCCTGCCTGTGTTCCAAAACTTAGTAAGCTGCCTCCATAGGCAACATTTTAAGGCATCATAGTTAAGCTCCTGACAGGACAGACCCTGTTTTCAAAAGGTAGGCGATTTCACTGCCTCCTAAGATTGCAGAATTGCAAGTTTTCTTCAAACATATTATGAAGGCCCAAAAAGGATATAATTATATGACATCTGAATTATAATATGAATATATAGGAATAATGTCAAATATATAAATGTAAATCTGAATGTTCATTTATAAATCTGAAGTTTTTTATATATTTTATTTCAGTCAACATTTACACTGACTTTTCCACTTACTCCATATAATGTGTATATAATGTGTGTGTGTGTGTGTGTGTGTGTGTGTGTGTGTGTGTGTGTGTGTGTGTGTGTGTGTGTGTGTGTGTGTGACCCTGGACCACAAAACCAGTCGCACGGGTATATTTGTGTCAATAGCCAACAATACATTGTATGAGTCAAAATTAAAAAATTTTCTTATATGCTAAAAATCATTAGGATATTAAGTAAAGATTATGTTCCATGAAGATATTTTGTAAATTTCTTACCATAAATATATCAAAAAAACTATTTGTAGTAGTAATATGCCTGGCTAAGGACTTCATTTGGACAACTTTAAAGGCGATTTTCTCAATATTTAGATGTTTTTGCACCCTCAGATTCCAGATTTTCAAATAGTTGCATCTCTGCCAAATATTCCTATCCTAACAAACCATACATCAATGGAAAGCTTATTTATTCAGCTTTCATATGATGTAAATCTCAATTTAAAAAAAAGTACCCTTACGACTGGTTTTGTGGTCCAGGGTCACATATATATGTATGCGTGTGTGTGTGTACGTGTAATCTGAATAAGTCAATGTGGAGCAAGCGGAAAAAGTCAATGTAAATGTTGACTAAAATAAAAATATATTAAAAAACTTTTATTTTTATAAAAATTGTTTCCTAAGCAACATTTCACATTTTAACTAGATTTACTTAAACAACTACAACTAAAACGTTTAATAAAAGTTAATAAAAAACTATGCAGACATATTAACATCAATAATCAATAAAAATGACAAAACACACAACAAAATTACTAAAACTTCAATTAAAATTTAAATGGATACTAACATAAATATAAATTCAAATATGAAAAAAGCTAATAGTATCTCAGTGACACCAAAATAACACTTATATTATATAAAATAATATTATTAATTGAATATACTTATTACTCACTGAATACCAACAGCATTAAATAACATTTTTAATATAATAAAAATATAATACAAATATAACTTTTTTTTTTGCTAAAGTTTGTCTGTACTGTGTAAATAAAGTATCATGTTGCCTGTATTAAAAATTAGTTGTTGCCTGTATTAAAAGTTTCTGCTAATACAAAGTGTCCTTCGAGAAGGTGATCCCAGAATGTATTGCAAAGGGCATAGTGAAAACGAGAGAAATATGCCTTTCATATATTTACACTATATGTTTGCTATGTATTCTTAGTAGAATGTTATGCCATTAGCTTAGCAAGATGTTAAGATGTTCCACACGTGGAACTTTTTCAGTTAGTATGCTGCTTTAGAAGGCAGCTCACCAGGTTTTGGAACAGAGCTTGTGAGTGTAATTTTGTCACCCATTTAAGATGAATATAGCGGTTTTCATCATTGGCTTCCCCTCACCTCTCTGTTCCAGTTCAAAGACAAAGAATGGAGTCCTGCTTCAGCTGGGTTAACCAGGTCTGTTTGCTCTACAGAAACAGGCATGATTGACGAATGGCCAACTAGACGGGTACAGTGACATATGGACAGATTGATGAGACGTCACATTTCGCCCAAATGTTACGCCATTAGCTCAATGCAACATTCAGAAAATCCTCAGCGTGATGCGTCCCAGACGCAATGTAAACATTGTGTTAACCTTTACCATTCGCTGCGTGTCGTAACCCCCCCCCCCCCCGATTCTTCATCGTTCAACACTTCCAATTCACATCCAACAAGCAGACGCACGCCCTGTGAAGACAAAAAAAATGGAAACTTTGTGGTTAATTACACCAGATAATTTAATTTTGATTAATAATTAACATCCCTTTTCCTAACTAAATATTCATAATTAATCAACAAATCATAAAGAGAGGGAGACGACTAATTAGCTCCCAGACCCAAACCTGACCACTTAATCCATATCGTGGAGTTGACACTGCTAATTGCGGGAGTAATCAACGCAGGGCCCGGTGGGATTTGATGAAGGAGTTTGTAAATGGGAGGGAGCACCAGCCTCCTCTGAGCCTCAGTGATGGCTCCATTTGTTACCATGGGGGAGCGTCGTCACGGTGACAACATGGGACTGATGTCACGGTGAGGGGAAGGAGTTTTGATCTGACGGCTCTGGCTTCACTGATGTGCATTGATCTGGTGATAACTGATTGTTTTGACTCTGAGGGAAATGTTTAGTTCAACTCATTTGCTTTTCCAAACTTGTGCCTCTGCTTCCTGTAGCACAACAAACGCACATGTGAGTCGAATTAAGTGCTTCAAGCGAGCCAAGATAATTGTTTTCTTGCTGAATGTCATTTTCTTGGATGTACATAGATACTCCATATGTGTTATCATAAGCTAATTAAAGTAATGAATGTTAATGAAGGCTTTTTCTAAATGTCTGGATTCTGTTTAAACATTTACAGATTACGGCATTAGTCCTTTCTAGCCTGATGTGTGTTTCAGAAACGGGTTGAAGGTCACGTAATTCAAAGTTTTCCCAAGACAATTCTGCTTTTCTAACTTAATCAGTAGTTGAGCAACAGGAAAGCCACAGAAATACTGTTTAAACACTATGATGTCATCTTTGCACACATCTTGAGGACTGTACTGGTATTGTGTTTGCAGCCGGGGTGGATTGTTGCGTTTGTCTGGTACTTTGTTGGCACTGCTGCTTTAGTTCTAGTGTCTTGCTTATAAAGGTGAAGTTGATTGTTTTGAATAAATGATTAATTATAATGATTATAATTGTATTATTATTAAAACGATCACGAACACTACCTTTTAAAAGTTTAGAGTCTAAGAATTTTAAACATACAGTAAAAAGAGTAATATTGTGAAATATTTAAATAACTGTTTTCTATTTTGAGATGTTTTAATGTCATTTATTTGATTAAAAATGTAAAGCTGAATTTTCAGCATCATTACTACAGTCGTCAGTGTCACGTGATCGTTCAGAAATCATTCTACAGAAACATTTCTTAGTTGTGCTGCTTAATATTTTTATGGAAACCTTTTTTTCAGGATTTGCTGATGAATTTAAAGTTCAAAATAACAGCATTTATTTTTATTTATTTTTTTGTAAAAATGTAAGTCTTTACTGTCGGTTTTGATCAATGTAATGTGTTCATGTAGCCTAGAAATCTAGACGCACCCTAGCGGCAGAACATTTATTTTGCCGCGAGTGTAGTCTAGCAACTCTCGGTAGACCTCAGAGCTGGAAAAACCAAACTCTGGTCAGGCCAATCACAGCGGGCTTAACATAATGACGGAGCGGAGGTTCTGCGTGCTACAGGTAAACAAATAAGCTGACGATCAGCGTCTTTCAAATCGGTTTGCCCGCTAATCTGGAAGACTTGGAGTTAAGCTTTTCTTTGAGGAAAGAACAAAGAACGGCACTGATGTCATTCGTAAGAAAGGAAGATGTATTCGGAGTTTAATCTATCAACTAACTTTAGCTCCGCCTCGGTTGGTTGTGGCGCTATCCAATTGCGTGCAGAGGGAATTTGACAGACAACCGTTTATCCCGCCCCTCGGATTGAGCCCTGTCAGTGGTGAGTTTCCAGACCAAACATCTTGATGTGGGTCTGGCTTGTCAGGCTAGTGTTCATGCTGAATAAAACTAGTAGTAAAAAGTAAAAAAATCCTACTGACCACAAATTGTTATAAAAATTTTTTTAATTTAAATTATTAAATATCTTGAAATACTTTCTGTATTCCAGCAAGAGACAACTGTATGTAAGCCATTATACTGTTGTAAACACTGGCTCTTTTTGTTTGAGCGACACAGCGCAACAACCAATGGGGTGAGTTTGGCACTGTCAGTTTGTCCAACCAATGGGGAAAGGTTCAAGAAACTTTTTGGTGATGCTTGTGGTGCTGATTCTAATTTCTCAGAGGCTATTTTGATTACAAAGGATCCGTGTACAATTCAATTTTCAGACCATACAGTGCAAATGCAAAAATAAAACATTGAAACAAAAACTTCCATTTTTCCTTTTTTTCTGTTACTTCATCAATGGATATTTGCTGTTTTCCCTCCTTTTTCAATGTTACTTTTGCTAAATATGACTTAAGAAATTATCTTTTGAATAAATTGAAATCTAACCGATTTTTTCCTTCTTTTTTGTGGTGGTCGTGGACTGTTTTACATTATGTAGGCTATAGCCTGCGTGGACGTTGAGAAGTATATTGTTTAAAAGGCTAACTCATGGTGTGTTTGGGTTTTGTTCGTGTTCATGCTTCCTGGTTGTCATCTTCATTGTCATGTAATCATGTCATGTGCTTCCCTAGTCTCTTGTGTCATGTTGTCATTGGTTGATTTAGTCATGTGGGTTCTCAGTTCAATTCTGTCATTGGTTCATTTTCTTGATTGTTCACAGGTGTGTCTTGTTTAGTCATTAGTCTCTGTGTGTTTAAGCCCTCATGTTTGCCATGCGTCTTTGTAGTTCTCAAGTCAAGTCATTGTTTTTTTTTTATGGATGGTTCACGCACCTCGTGTAAATAAAAACTGCACTTGGGTTCTTTAAGCTTGCCTCCAGTGGATCTGTTACACTAACACAGAGGGTGACTTTTTTTCACATGAAGTGCCACAGTTTTTATTAAATGTAGAATTGTCTAAATGTAGAATTCAGGTCTGGCCATCAGGAGCAGCGGGCGCAACGGTGGCCTGGCTACTTATTTCGCCCGCTGCCCCGCTGGTTTGTATTTATCAAGGGTACTTATTAGTTCTTACTAGACTTGCAGCATATAATTAGATATGCCTATACACATATACATAGGCATATCAAAGGCTATCATTCTCGGCTAACAGCTTCTATTGTAATGAACCAAGTTAATAACTGCTAAATTTAAGGGCACGAGAAGCTGTGAGAAGCACTGAAGTTCAATGTTGCCGTGGAAACAAACAATGATGCCCACTAGCGAGTGAAAACATCTACAACTGAGGAGTTTACTATGTAGGCCCAAACATTTTGTATGTTTGCATGTAGGCTACATGAGATGTGAATAAAAGCTAACAAAATCAACAAACTTTTGCTAAAACTTATACCTTGAACAACATTAGGAACAAAGGGAATGTGAAAAGACCGGTGACAGACCTAGGCTATCAGTTCAGACAGATTTTAGTCAGGTCACCTTTATTTATATAGCGCTTTTTGCAATGCAGATTGTTTCAACGTAGCTTCACAATGGTAACAGGAAAATAATGCAACAGAATTTAATAGAAAGTAATATAGTTCAATATTTTGTGTCCCTAACGGAGCAAGCCAAAGGCAATAGGGGCGACGGTGGCAAGGAACCAAAACTCCATCAGGTGACATAATGAAGAAAAAAAACCTTGGGAGAAACCAGGCTCAGTCGAACAAACAGTGTATGATTATGATTCAGGCAACATTACAAATCAGAAGTCATATTAGATCAGAACATTCAGAGTAGTTGTCCAGTTCCATCTGGTTGAAGATCGGAGTCATCACGCAGGAGACGGTCTTGTTGATGTCGATGAGGCAATAACAGGGGAGCGTCTAGTTAACACGGTCTCTGCTGACACTTCAGTGCTGTGTTTATCGCGTCTAGGTGCAGGTCCACCATCTGATCTGGATGCGGCCCGGATCCGGCTGACAACAGTAAACCTCAGGAAAACAGAGAGACTAATATTAGCGTAGATGCCAATCTTTTTATGTTGTAATGAGTACATCAGGTGTTATGGGAAGTGTTCACTTCAAAATGAAAATTTCCTGATAATTCACTCACCCCCATGCCATCCAAGATGGTGTCTTTCTTTCTTCAGTGGAAAAGAAATTAAGTTTTTTTGAGAGGAAACATTTCAGGAATTTTCTCCACACAATGGACTTAAATGGCAACTAAAATGTTGAAGGTCCAAATCAATGCAGTTTCAAAGGGCTTCAGGGGCTCTGTACTATCCCAGCTATCCCAGGAATAGGGTCTTATCTAGTGAAACCATCGGCCATTTTCTAAAAAACTTTTTTAACCTAAATTGCTCATCTTGCGCTGCTCTGCGGCGCACCACGGATTACGTTATCACGTCAAAGTTTTTTTCCCCTCAATTTTATATGTCTTATATGTTTGTATATAGCTATATAGTATAGCTGTTTGTTTTAAAAGTAATGCCAAATTATTGAGATTGACAATCAAATCAAAGGCGGCGGTCTTACGAGAGTCCGTGGAAAGATAATTAGGCTACATCTAGATGTAAAAAATTGTTTTACAACAGAAATGTTCAGCAACCGACAGTAATAATAGACTGCTAGTAATGCAAACTACTCAACTTTTTAATTGAAATTGTGATCATGATTCATGAAGCCCAATTCATAAAGGAATGTGACGAGACAAGAAACGTTTGTGTTTTCGACATGACATACGAATAGAGTGAATGTGTGCATATTTTAAAATAAATTATTTGCAGTTATTGAAAGGCTTTGATATGCGGATGTATACGTATATGCATATCTAATGATAAGCTGCAAGTCAAGAGTAGCGGATTCATAATTTGTTTTGGTTAATTATCCAATGACGAGTTCTTAAATCATTCGGGTGCATCGGGGCATGCATCAATATAGTAAAGTAATAACGAATAAGTACCCTAGATAAATACAAACCAGATGTCCAGACCTGAATTCTACATTTAGCACAGTTGTTAGCAATAAAAACTATGGCATTTTCTGTGAAAAAAAAGTCGTCCTCTGTGTTAGCCTTTTAAACTACATACTTCTCAAAGTCTACGCAGGCTATAGCCTACATAAACGATGTAATACAGTCCGCGACCACCCTCCGTGCTATGGTACAGTCCATGTAAATTGCAAAAAAAAAAAAAAATCGGTTAGATTTAAATTTGTTAAAGGTGTCATGAACTGGCTTTTTAAACATTTTTATACTGTTGTCTGAGGTCAACTTATGACGTTTGCGTGGTTTTTACATTCAAAACCATCATAATGAATAAGTAATTGGCTATTTTCTGCCTTGGTTTTGAGGCTCTCTGAAGAAATGGTTGGTTTTGATGGGTGTGCCGCACTGAAGACTTGGAAGTAAACGCCCACGGCTAGGATTGGATAAGATTTGCATATTTAATGAGCTTCAGCTCCTCTTAGTACATGTGGGGATTGTTTTGAAAGCGTCTGGGGAATCGCTCACAGGACTCGCAAAATATCTTTATCAAACAAACACAAAGATTCATCTCTCATCCACCCGCGATTGATTGAAATGTTGTCGCCCGATCAGTGAATATAACTGCAAACCGTACACACACACACACACACACACACACGTGCGCAAGAAAGGAATTTTATTTTACAACCAATTCCATGGTGAAATGAAGCGAACAAACGCGCAATGTCTTACGCACGTGAGCTGGAACCGGCATGTTTATTGCTTGGCGGAACCTGTTTAGCTCCACAAGTCGGTGGGCGGGCTTGAGGTGGTGCTTCTGCATCCTATTACGCCAGTGGTCGACATATTCTGAGATCGATCGTTTTCTGGGCCTGGTCTCAATACAAGCTTTTCTTTGACTAACAATGAAGTTTTCAGCTCTGAAACTTTCAGGATATTCTTATATCACGATGAACTTATATTTATCAAAGGCTTAAGGGACAGTCGATTTCTCAATTCATCACCCCTTTAAGTCATAATTGAGCAAAAGTAACATTGAAAAAAGCAAACGGCAAAAGAGAAGAAAGAGAAAATGGCAAATAACCATTGATGAAGTAACCAAAAAAATGGACATTTGGTTTCAATGTTTTATTTTTGCATTTGCACTGTATGGTCTGAAAATTTAATTGTGAAGCATTACATGGACCAGAAAGCATCTCGTGTTTAATTTTATTATAAAAATGTGCAATACAGCAATAGAACATATAATATTAAAAACACAAGTATTTTATGGTGCCTTAATGTATAAAAAAAAAATCGTAATGCAGTTTTTTTCTATGCTAGGATTGAGAAAAACAATCCTTTAATATCTACACCAATTATTGACATAATAAGTGCTACTGTGTACTTTTAAAGAGCTTTGATGTCATTGGGAAAATATAGGGAAATATATCTTGTTTCATTTCCACAGACCAGAGTCTCACCTCTCATGAAACATTCATGATCCGTTCAAGGTATAACACCAGGCAGTGGCATCTTTAGCACTTTAGGTTAGAAGATGTCTACAGATACATTCGAATGTGAAAATATTCATGTTTGAAAGAAATACATTAACCTATTCAACAAGATTTTTTTTTAATATGTGTTACCAGACATATGGCGTCATAATGTAAGTCTAGTATGGGATGTATAATAGATGAGTTAACCGAACTATGCTGCGTTTTCATTATTTTCTCTTCAAGATATTATATTTGTTTTTCCTACAATATTCCTTTAATGATATAAAATTATCTAAAAGTTTGATTTGAGTAGTGGTGATAGCCTGAAGGTTATGGAACTGGGCTTGCAGGTTTAGTTTGAAATAGGGGTGACCCGGGAACTGGAGAATTGACTTGAGATTACAGCCCTGTTCTATCAGCATTATGCCCTTGAGCACAGCACTTAACCCCATGTGGCTCCACGGAGACTGGCCCTGCAATTAGTGCGTTGCAAGTTGCTTTGGACAAATAGTGTCTGCTTAAGTAACAAGTGACTGATTAGAGCTTCCATCGCTAATTAGTGGATTTTACTATAATGTTGTATTCCGTTCATCAGAGAATTTACTCTGCTTGATGGCATGATGTAACAATTGTGTGAAACACAATCAGCTATATGGTTGAATCCAACCTGTCAAGAGCATAATTTATCCTGGGAAAAATAATTATATTACTATTACAGCATTTTTACTATAGTACAACAAAAAATATAGGTTACACTTAATTTTACGGTGTCATTGTTACAGCGTATGTACTGAGTAATATTAATCAACTACATGTACTTACTATAGGGTTATGATAGGATTAGGGTTTGGTTGAGGGTTAGTTGCATGTAATCATGCATAATTTACTGTTATTACTATGGTAAGTACATGTAACATATGTAACAACAAAATATATTTTAGAATGTCATGAGGAACACCATTCAAGGGAATAAAAATATATAATATAATCAAAAAAATATGAATTATATTATAAATTATATAGTATTATTTATTATATTATATTAACATATTGTTAATATCTCATTACTGTCAAAATCTTTATATTATTAAAAAATAGATTATATTTATTATTATATTATATTATATGATATGAATTATATTATATTTAGTGCTGGGCAAATTAACGTGTTAACGCAGGCGATACATTTTTTCATTTTAACACATTAAAAATATTTAAAGGTCCCATGGCATGAAAATTTCATTTTATGAGGTTTTTTAACATTAATATGAGTTCCCCTAGCCTTTATATGGTCCCCAAGTGGCTAGAAATTTTGATGGGTGTAAACCGAGTTCTGGCTGTCTTTCTCTGCCTTTGAGAAAATGACAGCTCAGACGAGCTGATCTGGAATTTTCCTGTTATGAAGTCATAACAGGAAAGGTTACCTCCCCCTTCCTCTGCTTTGCCCGCCCAACGCACTCAGAGAAAATGGATTCAGTTTATGTCAGCACAGGCTTTACAAACAGAATTTACGATATGGATTCGACAGCACCGCGACAAACAGTGAGTAACAGTGTTCATTAATGCCTGATCTGTGATCAGTGATTTCTGATGTGTAGCTAATCATTCAAGTTCACACAGACTTTCTTTCTAGATCGTTTAATGATCGCAGTCTTGATGCCCTAAGCGTAGTGCATCAGTGAATCAAGCCAGTGACTAAAACGATCGTTTCTATTAGTAGCATGAAACAAATCAGTTTTTTAAGTGATTAAACTACAGAGAGCGATCAAAGAACACTCTCTTTATAATGTCCGGAGCTGTCAATCACATATCGTGAGTGTATGTGCACACTTGCCCAAACTGCCGTTATAATGAATGACGCTGTTATGCAGCACAGCGAAGCTCTTACTGTATTCATGTCAATGTCGTGTTTGCTGTTAGTTGTGGTGAAAGCATTTTGTGAGAGAAAACGCACTGCAATGACAGAGTCGACGTGACTGGGACTGTTTATTCAGAACTCTCAGCTACAAATAAGCCCGCGCTAACAGCAACAACTCGGTACAATAAATGTAGCGGACCCCGTCCGAATGATGGCTAGTCTTTACTGATGTTTCAGGAGTTTATTGAAACCGTTTATCTCCAAAAATCACCGTAAGAGCTGAACAAAAAACAAAGTGCGCATAAACACCTCTTACACAAACTCTCTCTCCATAGCATTATCAATAACACATACACATACAGCGAAATACACAAACATACTCATTACAAATGACAGTAAACAAGCACATACACACCTATCGTCTTTTCGGGGGGTGCTAAACGAACTGTAAACTTTAGATCTGCTTAAACCCACTGAATGATTTTCATATTGCTCCGTAGACTGCAACACCCGTCAAAATAAAAGTCCCTACTTATTTGCACAGATAATATAGACCTAAAAACGATTTAAATGCACAGAAATGTCAAAAATGTACACAAAAACTAATTATAAGATACATTACAATGAAGTCAATAAAACTTCCTCTAGCTCTCCATGGTTCAGGAGTGCCCAGTCAATCAGTCTCTCTCATGCATGCATGCTGTGCCTCGCTAAACCACGCCCCCTCCGCAACATTTCTAAAGCAAAGATGTCAGCCAATCACAACAGTGGGCGTTTTCACTGAAGTCTCACAGCAGACATGCCCCTTGAAACGGCATTCAGCCACAGGGCAAACATCAGTATAGAAAAAATGCCTTTTATTTCTAAATTATGAATTTTTTTGATGTAAACATCATACTAACAATATAAGTACACCTCAGGAAACATTATAAAATAATAGAAAAATGCCATGCCATGGGACCTTTAAATGCAATTAACACAGCATTCGTTTTTATATCCATTTTTGCCTAGCGTTACATTATATGATCACGCTCTTATTCATGTAAATGCTTTTAAACCATCTAAGCGCGACAAGACAGAAGAGAACGCACTGTATGTCAATGTCCTGTCTGTGTGGCTGGGTCTCAATCAGATCCCTAGTTGTGCCAGTCTTGTGCACACACCGAGTTCTCTTTCACTCTTGAACAAACAATAACAACAACACAGAGAATGTTGCTAAAATGCCAGTTTTGTCAAGTATTCTCATAATAGGAGTCTTAAAAGAGTTAAATAACGTCTTAAATGAACTTGTGAAAAAATAAGATGTGCGTGACAGCGCGTCAGATCCGCGTCATGTTCGGCAGCGGCCGATCTTAAAGTGACAGCAGCACTGATGATGTCTGTCATTAATGTTCATCAAAGAACAACGGGAACAGAGAAAAGTGTAGCTTTAATGAGGATTAATCTATATTTAATTTATTATTTACGCAGTTAAGAAAGGTGTTGATAACTATTACGTTTCTGTATATGTCTAACAGGGAAGGCCACAGGTAAATATAACATTTATTATAATGGGTTTATTTAAAGATTGTTTTAAGTTCACTTATATTAAAAGTTGTTTTTTAAAGCCTAATAAATGTTGAAATTGGTAGCTTTCATTTATACTGTAATGTAACGTCATTAAAGGGGGGATGAAATGCTGTTTCATGCATACTGAGCTTTTTACACTGTTAAAGACTTGGATTCCCATCCTAAACATGGACAAAGTTTAAAAAAAAAAAAGTTGGACGTTTGATGGACTATTTCTGTGCCAAAAATTAGGGATGCACGATATATCGGCAACATATCGTTATCGGCCGATAAATGATTATTTTTGATGTTATCGTTATCGGTCCAATAAGAAAATTTGACCGATATAGTCAAGCCGATAGATAATGTATTATTTCCTTCAGCTGAGACGGACGCGCTGTCCACCATGATGGGTTTGAATTGCTCTAAATATGTTTGGAATCACTTCGAAAAGGAAAATACAGTTATGTGCAACATGTGCAGCGCAAGTCTTCTATAATCTACATAAAATGATAATGAGAATAGAATAGGCTGTAAAAGAGCGTTGTGTTTCAGCGCGTTTGTTGAGGGAAGAGCGCGCCCACGGAGTTACACCTTCATGACGAGCACAGTCAAGTTCGCTTGTGCATTCACAGCCTTTTGTGCCATTGTAAGTTGTAATATTATATTTATTATTATTCTGTGTATGTAATATCATATATGATGCGTTTGGTTGAGTTAATAAACGATGCAGTAAAGCACTTCATTGTACCGGTCTTTAGCTTCAGCGCGCGCCCACAGAGTTACACCTTCATGACGAGCACAGTCAAGTTCGCTTGTGCATTCACAGCCTTTTGTGCCATTGTAAGTTGTAATATTATATTTATTATTTTGTGTATATAATCCCATATAGGATGCGTTTGGTTGAGTTAATTAACGATGCAGTAAAGCACTTCATTGTACCGGCGCGCGCATTTCAAACAGAAATGCACAGCATTAATAACTACTGGGACTGTCCTATACATAACACTGCAATGACAATATTTCTGTTATAAAACGTAGTGAATTCTCTGGGTTTAGTTGTTTTTCAGCGCGCTGTTGTGGAAAGCGTCAACAACGCATTCTGACCAGCACAGTCAAGTTCGCTTGTGCATTCGCGTCATTTTAAGCACATGTAAGTCGTAATATTACGTTTTTGTAATATAAACATCTGATTAAAGTCATATAGGATGTGTTTCGTTAAGTCAATAACCCGCAGCGCTTCACTGTACCGGTGATCATCTTAAGTTTCAGCACGCTCTCAAACAGGGGAAGAGCATCCACAGGAGTTATAACCCTTCACCTATGCGTGATTTTGTGCTAATATAAGTTGTAATATTATATTTATTTTGTATAAATATCTGATTGTTCTCATATATGATGCGTTTAGTTGTTAATTAAACTTCTAAGCGCTTCAGTTTATGGTTGTTCGTTCATTCTCTCCAGCTTCAGCGCGCTCTCAAACAGCAACATTATTCCTAATAGACTAGACTAATATTACAGATGTTTACTATTACTGTAATATTAAACATATTTTTTTTTCAAAAACACAGAAGCATTATTTTTTATAATTAGCACTTTTATTGTTCTCGTATCATTTCCATCAACAATATGGTTTGATTAAAACCATTTCTTTATCGTCTATGCGGAGGTTAATTCATGCACTTGCATTCTGATTCTTTATTATGCAGCCTAAGTAATGCTGTTCAATTACTTGTTTGCATTATTTAGGTATATTATTTTTATTTTTTAGACAATATAATTTTTGGTAACATTTTACAAATAAGGTCTCATTTTATTAATGCATTAACTATCATGAACAAACAGAGAGCAATAACCTTTGTTTCTTTTAGTAATAAAATGTTTGTGTTTTGTAACAGTCCATTCACAATTCATACCTAATGTTAAAAGACACAACTTTGGGTCTGAATATGTTGAGATTAACATGAACTAAAATTAATAAATCCTGTTGAAGTATTGTTCATTCATTGTTGGTTAACTAATACTAACAAAAATTAAACCTTATTGTAAAGTGTTAAAAAAAAAAAATTGGCCATAGGAGTGTAAAATAATTTGAAAAGGTAAGGAATCTCACACTGGTTCAAATAGGCTACTGTAGTGTATAGGTTTGATTTATGTTGAAGTGTTTGGGACATGGCTTTTAATGGTGAGCCTTTTGTTTTTGTAATCAGGCTCTCAGAGTTTATTAAAATTTGTATTTAGATTTATCGGCCAATATATCGGTTATCGGCTTTCAAATATTAAGAATTATCGTTTATCGGTATCGGCCAAAATGTTCATATCGGTGCATCCCTACCAAAAATACTCCTTCCGGTTTCTCAAAAGTTTAGGAAATTTTTTTTGAGTATGGGTATATGTGACGTCAGATGGGGTGGAATGTCCTTGTACGGGCTGGACGGGCTCTTCTCCCGGAAGGGCGCGCGCGACTAGAGCGAGAGAGCACAGCCAGCTTCTTTGGTGACATTGTTGATTTTATGAAGTCCTGTAACTACAGCACTTCATAAAATCAACAATGTCACCAAAGAAGTGTGTTTTTGTTTGTCAAGGCAAGACAACCCTGCACAGCTTCCCAAAGAACCCAGCGTTAATGGGACAGTGGATGGAGTTTGTTTTTCCGGAGCAGCAACGGAGTTGTGCAAGTGTTTTGTTTGTTCCCTAAATTTCAGCGACGATGGTTTATAAACAAGGTACAGTTCAACTCCGGATTTGTAGCTCGTCTAATGCTGAAAGATGGAGCAATCCCAGCGATAAGGTTTACGGTTGTGTGTTGGAAGCAGGTGGTGAGTAAAACTGCTTCAAATGTCTTTGTGTTGTTAGCTATCGATTCCATTGTATCGCGTAACGATACCCCCAGCCGCTCGGAAAGACTCTGTACAGCGTATCTTTCTTTTATGAATATAATAAAACTAAAGACTTTTCGGAGATATGAAAGATGCAATTCTACTCTATAGGTACTCAAAATTGACATGAGATTGATTGAAAATGAGTGTTTCACCCCCCCCCCCCCCTTAATGCTTCATAGATACATTAGTATCAGTGATACTGGCCTTCATTCATTAAAAGATGATATTACAACACATATTTAAAATATGCTGTCTTTGAATTGTTTCTACATTAATTTGGAGAGTAACTGAAATTGTTACAATATCAAAATAATAAAAATCTAATTAAATAAGCAAAAATACTAAAAACGTATGATTAATGACAGAAAACAATGCGATTAATTATTATATTATATTATAATTTTTGGTGATGAAATGTGACCTGGACATGTTTTCATAAGATTCACCCTATTTGAGAATTTTTGTAGAACCTGGAAGAAAATGAATATTTTCAAGCCATTGGTCTTTCTAATTGTATTTTTAGATTTGCATTGTTTTCATTTGAGCTCACCTTACTTAAAGATACTGTTCTGTTTTGTTCTAAAATATAACTTAATTACTCTTCAAATGTACATTTTGTGTGCTTTAATTTGTCGTTTTTATTGATGAATTAACTTTCTGGGTTGACCTACAAACTTACGTTCTTACTAAACAGATCTATAGACAACATTTCCTTGACTTTGCAAAATTTGGCACTCAGTACAGATAAAGGAAGTATCCCAGCAATCTGAGCTCTGTAACCTGAATATGTATAATACAACAGAATATTTACATCCCATTGTATACTGTACATTGGAAATATGAACCGGTTGTTTAGTATAGTAGTGAAGATTTCATCATAGAGATGTCATTTGGTTTAACAGTTGAGATTAGCTTTGTAACGTCTCACCTCATATTCAAAGAGTTATAGCTTTTAAGTTCCTAATGAGTGTGCCATCCGTTCTCCATCACAACCTGAGAACTTATTTCCCAATCACTCCGATTATTATGCCACTGACGTTCATTAGCGGCAGACTTTGTCCTTGAGGCAGCATTCCTTCTTGTATTTTTTTTCATACTTCCCTCACACACCTTTCTTTTTGTGTCAATTCCTTCTTAATTGGACGTTTTGTCACCAAACAAGATTTATTACATGGACCAGAGTGGAACGGAATAGCGCTGAAATTAGAATAAGGTTCCTTCTGAGACTCGGGCACGTCCACCGAGGGTTCCGACCTTGCAGGTCGTTCCCCTGCCGTTGGGTGAGAGGGGGAGGGGGAGGAAGCTCACACCCCTTCTGAGAGAGAAAAGGGGGTGGGGGGCGGTGGGAAGGATACAGAGAGAGATACAGAGAGGGTTGAAGGGCTCTTGGGATGCTTCACCAGTGGCCTGAATACTCAGTCTGAAGCTTTATCTACTTATCCATGTCACCTTCAAACCTTAAAAACACAGACACGCTTTCCTGCCTGTCCATACAGAACGATTACAACTGATCTGGACTGTGAGCTGAGAGGCGTGGTCAGAGGTTACAGTGGGCGGAGTTATCAACAACTGCAATACCTTCAGCTGTTAGGTATTCTTATGTAGAATCTGTGTGTTGTAAACAGGGCCTAAATTGAATTGCCAATTTAAATAATGAATGGGAAGTTGTGTGCACACTCATCCAAAACGCACGCCCAGAAAGCCGCTTCTCTGTATCCTATAAAACACAGTCGGTTATGGCTTGAGTAAACATAAACAGAAGTTGTCGAGAAAGACAACACATGTGTAACAGTACCAGTATACTGGATCCGTGCATTAGGTCTTACAGTGTTTTTAATGTTAATCAAACAAAAAAAAGACAAAGAAAAAAATCACTCACTGCTCTTGACTGAATAACTTTTAAAACTTGAATGAATAATCTGTTTAATTTATACAGTGAAGACTATCCAGTGTTATTTATTTTACATATTCAATGTCTCTACCTGAAAACTACTGTTACTTGCCTTTAATAATGCTTTAAATTTATATTAGTTAGGTTAGTAGTTTTAGCCGTGGCATCACAATGTAGAGAAGAGAATTGTGAATTTTCACCGGTATCTGAAATTGTGGTGTCATAATTGTTTTTTGCAAAAACAGTTTAATGGCCAATAAAACATGTATTGGCAGTTTTCTCACCAGTCTCCAGCCATTGGCAGGTGTGGCAAAAACTTAGTTTTAGGTCCTGGTTGTAAATGGAAAAACAGTGAATGAGTTTGTAAGTCTTTAAAGACAACATGAAACATGAAAACAAAATTCACCTTATTTACTAAATGGATGTCTCTGGTCTTATTGTGCATGATTCATCTGTGCATATTATTCTAAGAGGAAGCATTTTGGTATTCATTATCTTTTAGCAAAATGTAATAACTAGCTTTTTTGATGTTAACATTCTGTCGGTCATTTTATTGTTCTAACATTCTATCATTCTGTCTATCGTTCTAACGTTCTGTCATTTTATTGTTCTAACATTCTATCATACTGTCTATCGTTCTAACGTTCTGTCGGTCATTTTATTGTTCTAACATTCTATCATTCTGTCTATCGTTCTAATGTTCTGTTGGTCATTTTATTGTTCTAACATTCTGTCTATCGTTCTAACATTCTGTCGGTCATTTTATTGTTCTAACATTCTATCATTCTGTCTAACGTTCTGTCGGTCATTTTATTGTTCTAACATTCTATCATTCTGTCTATCATTCTAACATTATGTTGATCATTTTACTGTTCTAACATTCTATCATTCTGTCTATCGTTCTAATGTTCTGCCAGTCATTTTATTGTTCTAACATTATTTTTGAACGTTATTTTTCTTACGTTCTATGATTCTATTGTTCTAACATTCTGTCGGTCATTTTATTGATCTAACATTCTATCATTCTGTCTATCGTTCTAACATTCTGTCGGTCATTTTATTTTTCTAACGTTCTATCATTCTGTCTATCGTTCTAACATTCTGTCGGTCATTTTATTGTTCTAACGTTCTATCATTCTGTCTATCGTTCTAACATTCTGTCTATCGTTTTAACGTTCTGTCGGTCATTTTGTTGTTCTAACATTCTATCATTCTGTCTATTGTTCTATCGTTTTTACATATTACTTGCATATCTGAATGCTGATCATGAAAATTTACAATGAAATGTTGTCTGAATTTCTCCCATAACACCTCCAAATGCATTTTTAATGATCCGATCTCAATGCATCTTAGTTGTGTTTAACCTTTAACATTATCAAGATCACAGAAAACGTATGTAAATGGTGTAAATGGGGCCTCCACTTCAACCACCTATCATATAGAGACTTTTCACGGTCCAATCAATCCCAGATGGATGAAATCAATCCTCTTTGGATATCCTGATTCAATTTGAAATAAGTCACATTATTAAAGTAAAATGGGTTTTTTCATGTTGACTTGTAAGTTGGCATAAAATGAAAGTCGCGATAATGTTCTCCTCTGAAATGGCTTCTCGAACAAGAAAAAATTTAGGACAGGACTTGATTTTATCTATCAGCAATTCATTGGATCGTTGTCTTTGCTTTTGCTGTAATCTGATGTGAGTGACAGGGTGTCTTGCCTTTGTGCCAGTAAACACGTCATCAGAGAAGAGATGTTGCTACAAGAGGGAGGGGAAGTTATTTTGATAAAAGATTACGAGGGCATGTGAATTACAAAAACATGATGTGCCCATAAAAAAATATGAATTGTTCATTTTGATTTCATGGGGACTTTAAGCTTGCGCAACTAACATTCTGTGCATAAACTTTTCTAGAATGTAAACTATTCCATATTTAACATCGCAACAGGATGACACTCCTCACACGCAGATGTTTTTCATATCCATCAATATTCTGTCATCGAATTATTCACCTTCACTTTAACAGAATGAATGTCTCTCGTCTGACTGCACATATCCTGTTCACAGAGCGCTGAGCAAATTTTTTCATCCTCTTCTCTCCACGCAAACGACTGCCGAGGTAGAGCTGGCAGGTGTCGTTCCAGATGTTTCTCCCACACTGATGTCATTTAGAGCCAGCTGTTGAGGGAGAGGTGTCTCTGCTCCCCTGTCCGTCAGCATGTGTGTGGAGAAGAGCAGGGGGAGGGCTGGGGGTGAGGAGGCTAATTTCTTTAATTGATTGTAAGTACAGCATGACAGGTCTCCTGATGCGGATGTACAAGCACGGGCCCGGCACTTAAAACTCAGCCACCAGGGAGGCGATTGATCCGGCCCATCGATCCTCACTCTTTTGCATCAGGCTCTCGAGTACGGCTGAAGTTCTTGAACAGTTCTAATGGAGAGAGGCACTCCTGTATGGCTACAATAACATGACTGCAGGCACTAAATACTATGCATGGACATGTTCTCAGAGTGGCTGATCATGACCTGTTCATGAGCCTTCTTGGTTGTTTAGTAGTGACAAACTGAGACTGGTTGCACGGTATACACCGATCAGACAAAACATTATGACCACTGACAGGTGAAGTGAATAACACTGATTATCCCTTCATCACGGCACCTGTTAGTGGGTGGGATATATTAGGCAGCAAGTGAACATTTTGTCCTCAAAGTTGATGTGTTAGAAGCAGGAAAAATGGACAAGCGTAAGGATTTGAGCGAGTTTGACAAGGGCCAAATTGTGATGGGTAGACGACTTGGTTAGAGCATCTCCGAAACTGCAGCTCTTGTGGGGTGTTCTCAGTCTGCAGTGGTCAGTATCTATCAAAAGTGATCCAAGGAAGGAACAGTGGTGAACCGGATTTGTTGCATAACAGAGCCTAAGCGATTGATAAATGTCTTATTGTCTTGTAGAATGCACGCTTAGCACCGTCGCTCCCTATACACAGAGTATGTGTGGTTGCAGATCGAAAGCGAAAGTAAACGCAAGCTCCCTGATGCGCACAAATTAGGCTACATATAATAGCCTGTCTCCCGATATTAAAGATATCGTAGGCTGGGCTGTGTAGTTGTAACCACCTCTTAGTGCTGGTCTTTGTTTGCACTTTGAATATTGAGAGAGTATTGTAATTATGGTTGCACTTATTGTTTGCACTTAATAAGACTAAGGTTTTTGTTATTTAAACTGTTTTTATTTCTATGTTCGATTTGTGGAAAGGAGTTGAATTATGAGGTCACACAGTCTCAGTCAGAAGTCCTGGAAGCTCAAAATTCATGTACAGTAAGGTCTGAAGGGACTCGTGTGAAATCATACAGGAGAGAAGCCAGTCAGTTGAGTTTGTGGCAAAACCTTTTACAGTGCTTGAGTATTGTCGTCTTTCAGTGCATTTGATAATTCATACTCAGAAAGTAAAACTGAAATTGGATTAGTTAAAACTTTTCAACAATTTTTCTAGTCATGTATTTCGTCATTGAGGGTTTAAAGATACTGTGCAAAAATCTTGTCTCATCTCATTCTTGTGAGCTCATCTCGTGTCTCATCTCGTGAGTCTCGTCACACCCCTATTGAGTATATTTATAAAATGTGGTACTAGCTCAGTTGTTTTACAGTTTTGGGCAGTGTTATCCCTCAGCAATCAGAATTCCTTAATAAATGTAGGACATCATTAATATTTAATAATAAATAAAATATGTGAAATTTCATATTTGTTAAGCTTCCAAATGCTCAGTAGGTTATGAAATATATTCTGCTAATTGAATGTTCAAATTAATTACTTTATGTTGATAAACATTCCATATGATTGATTTATATATAAATTACATAACATAACATTACAGTACATACAATTTTGCTTTAAAAAATACAGTTAATTATGATTTATAGTACACGTCACACTTGATTGTCATCAAAGTCAAGAAACGAAATAAGTGAAATGATGAAACTAGTATTTGTCACCACTGAACCAGCTACGCGTTTATTGCTCTGTTCAGGGGTTCACTTAAAGGAATAGCTACCTCACAAATGAAAATTCTCCCATCGTTTATTCATCGTCACCGTTGATAGTTCACTCAAAAATGAAAATATTGGCATTTACTCACCCTCAAATTGTCCCCAACCTATATGCAGAATGCAAGATAAAAAAAAAAGAGTATTTGTTTGTTTTTGACTGACAAAAGTAAGTCATACAGGTTTGGAACAATATGAGGGTGAGTAAATGCCAGTTTTTTTATATCATTTTTGAGTGAACTATCAAATCATTGTGTGAAATGTAATGAATCTAAGCTGGGTGCCAGAACAGGTATTTGAACCTCTAACTTCTCACTAAGCCTTTGTGTGTATTATCAGTATGTGCCCCTTCTTTCCCTGTATTTTTCCCCCGATACCCGTCTCCTCCATCACATGATGTCAGCGCCTACGTCTTAACGAGCATCAGATTACCAAACATAATCACCTCGCCGTCACGATGATGGAACCTTATGGCAGCCGTGTCTTACAGAAGGTTCCATATTAAGCAGGGTTTGATATTTCCACTCATTCCCCCCAAGCCTTGATAACGTTAACCCTTCTAATGAAGCTATTGTGTTGCTGTCCAGGGCCATTGTTTTCACCAGGTCTCGTCTCCTCCTCAGCCTGGCGTCCTCCTTGATGATCTTACCTGTGTCTGTCACATCCGGCAGATGATGGTTTGGTCTCATTTTATATCCCTCCAACATGGATGTATTTACATTCAAATTTACAGGCCGTGCTGTTATTTGAATTCATGCTGGGTAGAAGTGTTGCCAGCAGTATATCTACTTGAGGCGAAATGTCATCTTGCATGGAACTATGGTATAATTTAATAGCAATTAACAGTAAACAATAGTGTGGTGTCCACTCGTAAATCAGCAGACAGGGTGGTGGAGAAAACAAAAATGCTCTGTTTCTTTTTTTATCACTCTCATCAAGATCATGACTGAATTTCCACATTCACAGTCACAATATAATTATAGTAGTGTGTGTGTGTGTGTCTCTCTGTCTGTCTCTCTCTCTCTCTCTCTCTCTCTCTCTCTCTCTCTCTCTCTCTCTATATATATATATATATATATATATATAATCACATATTAAGTTCATGTTAAATGCAATTAGTTGAACTTTTGAGTAATTTCTTTGAACCACTTAAGTGAGACTTTAGTATATTTTTATATGTACTTTGAAATATGGTAAAAGTGTACTTCTGAATGTACTGAAAAACAATTAATGTGAACTAAAATATACTTTAATATCAGCTAAAAATACACTTAAATGTGAATTAAATGCAATGTTTTCGGCGCACTGAATGCACATTAAGTATTATTGATTTCAAATGTATCACATATTAAGTTGAAATAAAATGCAATAAGTTGCCATTAAGAGTGATTTTTTGGAACAACTTAAGTGGGACTTTAATACAACTTTGTATGTACTTTCATAACTGCTTCTAATGTTTTCAAAATATAGTTAAAGTGCACTGCTCATTCTACTGCCAAGCAATTAATGACTAAAATATACTTTAACATAATTATTACATTTGTATTTACATTTTTCTAATACAGCTGCAATTTAGTATAATAAACAAATCCGAATTGAAACCCTCTACATTTATTGACAAGACAATCTTTAAAACAAATACACAAAACAACTTTTGTTAATGCACAAGAAAAACCCAAGAAACAATTTACACAAACACAAATTCATTTATAAAGAGTCTGGAGGACAATGAGGATTGCACAATATCCCTCATACAAAGGTTCCTAAATGTACCCATCACAGAAATTTACATCTACAGAAATCATCATTCTTTATGATTTATAACATTGTTTCCTCATGGGGACCTAAAAAAATGTCCCCACATGGTCAAAATTGGTCCCAATAATATAGGGATTACCAGTACACACACAGAAGCAAACATCTCAGAAGCAAACACACAGTACCTCACACACACAACACATGAATAAATACAAACAAAACGTAAAGAAAAGTATCATTCCATGTACAACACTAAGATTCAAAACTTTGGGTAAATCAGCAGACGTGGTGGAGGAGAAAACAAAAATGCTCTGTTTCTTTTTTTTATCACTCTCATCAAGATCTTGACTGAATTTCCACATTTAAAGTCACTCATATAATTATAGTAGAGTGTGTGTGTGTGTGTGTGTGTGTGTGTGTGTGTGTGTGTGTGTGTGTGTGTGTGTGTGTGTGTGTGTGTGTGTGTGTGTGTGTGTGTGTGTGTGTGTGTGTGTGTGTGTGTGTGTGTGTGTGTGTGTGTGTGTGTGTGTGTGTGTGTGTGTGTGTGTGTGTGTATATATTTATATATATCATTAGTCGTAGTAGTATTAAAAACAGGAATATTGTCAAATTGTCAGGCGCTGTGTAGCCTGTAGTAAGCATATGATCACAAAGGATAACAAAAGGAGTCTTTAATAGTAAATTCCACTAGGAACATGAACGAGAATCACAGGGAAGAGGAAAAAACATGCTTAAGGGGGTTTCTAATGCTATTTCATGCATTCTGACTTATTTACACTGTTAAAGAGTTGGATTCTGCTAAACATGGCCAGAATTAAAAAAAAACAACGAGTTGGACATATGACGGAGTATTTCTGTGCCAAATACACTCCTTCAGGATTTGAATAGGTTTCGGAACGTTTTTTTTTTATGTAATAAAGGGCGGAATTGCTTGTATGGGCACTTCTCCCGGATGAGCGTGTACACACATCAGCCAGAGCAAGAGCGCTTATCAACAAGCTTTGTTCGGATTATGGAAGCCGTCGGCAGCGCTGTCATTAGACCACGACATCAAAAATGTCACTAAAGAAGTGTGTTTTTTGTTGTGAGGGAAAGATAACCTTGCTTAGCTTCCCAAATAACCCAGTGTTAAGGAAACAGTGGATGCAGTTTGTTTTTCCGGAGTTCTGCAGGTGTGTTTGTTTGTTCCCTGTCATGAGTCGAAACCGCAGGCAGTGAGTGAAACTGCAAATGTCTGTGTTTTTTTTGGCAATTGGCCAATGCATATAATAGAAACAACACGAACGATAATGAATCGAAAGTTATCCAGGGATAATTCCATGATGTATTGTGTGTGTGTCATAGGTGTGCGTGTGCGTGTGACTCTTTAGCTCTGCTCACTGCACGCCTGCACGAGTTTGGCTGTTTTCGGAAGAATCGGTACAGCATATCTGTCTTTTATAAATACGATAAAAACTAAACTCTTTGGAGATATGAAGGATGCAATACTACTCATTAGTTACTCAAGATTAACATGAGACTGGCAGAAACTGTGTGTGTAATGTACCCTTTAACATGAACAAAACTAGGCAATGAAACGGGAGGCTTACTGTAAATACAAGCAGAGTAATCAACTGAACAGAAACAGGTACGTAGAACTATTAACAACCGAGGAAACTAAGTTGGGAACACAGAACACAAACACAATGAAACTGAGCCAAAATATATTGGTATATATAACCGTTGTGTTGCTTAATTTTTTTTGTGGAAACTGTGATTCATTTTTAAGGATTTCTTGATCAATAGAAAGTTCAAAGAACAGCATTTATGTAATGTTTTTAGCATGTTTTGGTCATTAAGTTATAGTTTTGATGACTTTATGAAAATGTAGCTTTATGATGATAGAACACAGAACGTTCACTAGTAAGACAGAGTTCTCAAGCGCTGCCAGTTGCTGGATGGCAGAGACAGATGTGCGCTGAGAATTTCTTTGATGTCGCAGTCTTTCAGGAAGGAGATTTCAGCTGTTGTCTGAGCTTCAAGGCAAATGCTACTGTGCCTCTCCTTCTGAACTAGAGATGGCATCTCTATAAAGCGTTCTCTTTAACAATCAGCTTTTACCGTTTGTCTCGTATTCACCATCAGACACCAGTTTAAGTTATTTTGTAGATACGCACAGCATGACTGCTCAGCTCTTAGGGGACAAAAAAAATCTGTATTTTCCCTTTCTATATCCATAGCCAATTAGCATTATGCTACCATAACAATCGTGTATTGTCGAAATTGAGCGGAACGTTGCGGAGGCTTTCTTCCAAGCAAAACAAATTTGAGGTTTACCATAATCTTCCCCTCAGTGGTTTTCAAATCATTTGTTTCTTGTGAGCAGACTGAAGCGCCAGATAAGTAAATAGATAAGATATGAGATGTTAAATGAGGGCTCAGCACAGCTGTAGAGATAGCATACAAAAACTCAGAGTGTTTTAAAAGGCCCCTGGCTGTACTGTGGGGCGAATATGTGCACCTTAAAGCACAGACATGCTCCACTTTCCATAATTGTCCCAGTTGAATGTAGGAAAACATGATGCTAAGATCAGGAATCAGAAACCTTAAGCTGTTGAGTAGCAGAACCAGTGGCAGTATTTAGGCTACTACTCCGGGATATCAGTTCAAATAAATGGGGTTGGGAAATGTGTTTTTGATCTCTAGTTATACCTTTATCTTCATCTCTAAACAATGTGTATGCCAGGGAACTAACTCACACTTCAAAGACATTACATTTGCATTTGGTTATCAACAGTATATGATGTTTTCTGGGACCATTAAGATTTTTTGCATTGTGACATCTGACAATTACCCCCAATTCTAATTATTAAAGATAATTTATTACTAGGGGTGTCACGAAACGAGATATTCGCTTGCCTCAGGGAGCCGCTTTCAAACAGTGGTAACATATTGAAATCGTGTTTGAATGCGTGCTCGTGTTTACTTTCACTTTGAATTTCGCAATCGTGCGTACTCTAAGAATAGTACTGGTATTACTGGTGGTGCTGAACGCACATTTTCAAATATAAGTCTATAACATAACAATATAAGACATAACACACACTCGTCTTCTCGACACGTGATCAGTGCTGTGCACTATGTACAGTGGGGATACACTGCTGATTTTGCAGGTTTTCAACTGTGAGTGACAGAATCTAAAACAAAAAAACTGAAAATCACATTGTATGATTTTTAAATAATTAATTTGCATTTTATTGCATGACATAAGTATTTGATCACCTACCAACATGTAAGAATTCCGGCTTTCACAGACCTGTTCGTTTTTTCTTTAAGAAGCCCTCCTGTTCTCTACTCATTACCTGTATTAACTTCACCTGTTTGAACTCGTTACCTGTTTAAACGCACCTCTCCACACACTCAATAAAACAGACTCCAACCTCTCCACAATGGCCAAGACCAGAGAGCTGTGTAAGGACATAAGGGATAAAATTGTAGACCTGCACAAGGCTGGGATTTTTATTAGCAATTATTAGAAAATGGAAGAAGTTCAAGATGACGGTCAATCTCCCTCGGTCTGGGGCACCATGCAAGATCTCACCTCGTTGGGCATCAATGATCATTAGGAAGGCCCAGAACTACACGGCAGGACCTGGTCAATGACCTGAAGAGAGTCTCAAAGAAAACCATTAGTAACACACTACGCCGTCATGGATTCAAATCCTGCAGAGCACGCAAGGCCCCCGTTCTCAAGCCAGCGCATGTCCAGGCCCATCTGAAGTTTGCCAATGACCATCTGGATGATCCAGAGGAGGAATGGGAGAAGGTCATGTGGTCTGCTGAGACAAAAATAGAGCTTTTGGTCTAAACTCCACTTGCCGTGTTTGGAGGAAGAAGAAGGATGAGTACAACCCCAAGAACACCATCCCAGCCGTGAAGCATGAAGGTGAAAACATCATTCTTTGGGGATGCTTTTCTGCAAAGGGGACAGGACGACTGCAACGTATTGAGGGGAGGATAGATGGGGCCATGTATCGCAAGATCTTGGCCAACAACCTCCTTCCCTCAGTAAGAGCATTGAAGATGGGTCGTAGCTGGGTCTTCCAGCATGACAACGACCCAAAAAACACAGCCAGGGCAACTAAGGAGTGGCTCCGTTAGAAGCATCTCAAGGTCCTGGAGTGCCCTAGCCAGTCTCCAGACCTGAACCCAATAGAAAATCTTTGGAGGGAGCTGAAAGTCCGTATTGCCCAGCGACAGCCCCGAAACCTGAAGGATCTGGAGAAGGTCTGTATGGAGGAGTGGGCCAAAATCCCTGCTGCAGTGTGTGCAAACCTGGTCAAGAACTACAGGAAACGTATGATCTCTGTAATTGCAAACAAAGTTTTCAGTACCAAATATTAGGTTCTGCTTTTCTGATGTATCAAATACTTATGTCATGCAATAAAATGCTAATTAATTACTTAAAAATCATTCGATGTGATTTTCTGGATTTTTGTTTTAGATTCCGTCACTCACAGTTGAAGAGTACCTATGATAAAAATTACAGACGTCTACATGCTTTTGTAAGTGGGCAAACCTGCAAAATCCCCACTGTATATAGGGAGCCCTTACTTGCACATTAATATTAAAGGTTAACAACAGAGCCCAAACTATTAGCCTAAATTCAGTTGCTATTTACAAATACTTGTTCTCCCCACTGTATGGCTCAAACCACTCGTGTTAGGATGAGCTGATGGAATTGAAGTTACTGTTATCCACCTGAATTCTATAAAAAGCCAAACTAGAGTGGAGGCGTAATGTATATGTAGTGTTGGCATATTCTATCCTAACTTCACCCTCACACTCCGTCATTACAATATGACACGAGACAGACAGCTTTTCACCTCGACAAGAAATCTTGTCACAATTTAGTCTCGCAAGATCTCGTGGCACGAGATCTCGTCACACCCCTATTTATTACATTTTTTTTTTCTTGTATTGGGAATAGCAGTCATTAAGCTTTTTTTGATTAATGAAAAGTTCAAAAGATTTTATTCTAAATGTAATTTTCACTTATATAATCAGTGTAAATGTCTTTAATTTAACTTGATCAATTTAACTTGATCAATTTAATGAATCCTTTCTCATCAAAAGTATTCATTTATTTAAAATCTTGCTAACCTCAAAACGTTTTGAACTGTGTCAATTATTTGATTTTGTGGTGACCTGGACACTTTTTGACTTTTTTTTTTACAATAAAGAGCACAAATCCCATTAATGGCACCAAGTACCACAGTCATGTTTTCATTATGATTGCTTTCAGTATTTAAATGAAGTAAGAAGCACTGAACTATCAGCTATAAAAATCAAAAGGGCAGAAACTTTTTGCCATCGGATTCTTTTCCTAACTGAACGCATTACTGCTGTAATGGCAGTCAGTACTCTGAGCCATTTTTAAAAGAATATAAAAAATGAAATGTACCGTACATCTATTTTACAGCTGTGGGAAATGGGGTCGCTAGTGTCCTGGTCATGATAAATTCACTTCATGACATGATTCTGAAGATGCCATACACCTCTAATCTTTTTATTAGAAATCGTCTGCTGTTTGTAATGAAAACACTGGCAGCTTACGGTAATCACTGCAACCAATCTCTGCTTCTATTTCATCCGGCTGAATGATGTCATAAACAAGAACACATTCAATACATAATTTCTACACTTGATGAATACTAGCCCCAAGCACCGGGGCCCTGCGATGCTTTTGGCCCGAATCAAATCCTCACCATTTGTGTAGAATAATCGCATTATGGCGGAATAAAGGATCAAGAAAAACTGTGTGACGTACCGCGTTTAGCATGTACGGCAAGAGAACGTGTGTCATAACACAGACCGTTGCAGGCCGGCTGCGTTTTACCCGGACGAGCACTGAAGATGAAGTGTGTGACATAGGCGAAGGAGAGAGAGGGATGATGCCTTGACAGAATTAACACATGACGGTGGACGCCGGGCCCCTGCACGTGTCCCCCTCCTCCCCACCGGTCTGGCTCGACACTGAAAATCTTTATCTGTTATATGATGCATGAAAACACACTGTCTTGTTTTAGAACTGTACGCAACCTCTGACCTTCCCACCACAGATGCAATGTGACCCCTCAGTCGCCATCCATTTCTGTGGCTGAGCAGATTCTATGAATTTTTATTAACGTCTTTTCTTTTTTTTCTTTTTTTTGTTGCCGGTGTCTCTTGACTCGTGACTTGAGCCTTTAAACAAATTGCTTGACATTCTGAAAATGAAGCTCTAGAATTGGCCTGAGATAAGTCTGTGTTTCCCCGCACTACCTGTGTTTTCTTTTTTAAGGTGTATATATTGCAAAAGTGTGAAGAGGTACAGAAAGCGAGAGACAGAGACAGAGACAGAGACAGAGACAGAGAGAGAGAGAGAGAGAGAGAGAGAGAGAGAGAGGTGGCCCATAAATGACAGGATGGCTCAGTTTGTCTTGCTTGGTATACATTTTTATTTGTGTTTTCTAATCGCATACAGATGTGAATTATCGTGGGCATTTAATATGATTTTGTTTCAATGACTCATTCTAACGGCCAAAAACTGAGACAATTTTTTATTTAATTTGAAACTCTTTTCAAATTAACAAGTTCTCAATTTAACTTGTGACATACTTTAGGCTACATGACTAAAAGTATGTAGATACCTAAAAATCATATCTATGTTAAGAGACACTATATTGTCAAAAGTTTTGGGATGCCTGCCTTTACATGCACATGAAATGACATCCTATTCCTAATCGTTAGGGTTTGATATACAGGGAGTGCAGAATTATTAGGCACGTTGATTTTCTGATCATATTTTTTTTCCAGGCACAATTGACCAATTCCAAACCACAGTAATCCTAATAACTACTATTGATTTAGTATTTAATAATGTATAAGTGATATATAATTGTTCATGAAGGCTGGAAATGAAAAACACCTTATATTCAGGTGTGCAGAATTATTAGGCATGTTTTCTTTTACAGATAAATTGAGCCAAAAAAGAGATTTAACTCAGACTGAAAAGTCAAAAAGTATTAAATGCCCATGAGAAGGATGCAATACTAATGCAATACTAGACATTGCAGTTAAGGCATGACCATTGGACAGTGAAATGCTCGTTGGGTCAGCAGGGTCAGACAAAAACAGGTGGTGAAGAAAAGACACCTGTTAACTGCAAAAGAATTAAGAATTAAGGTGAAGAATTAAGTGTGAAAGCTTCAGGAACCCTTTAGTCTCCAGCGCCACCATTTTCCAAAGCTGCAACCTACCTGGAGTCTCCAGAAGTGCAAGGTGTCAGGATCTCAGAGACTTCAGTTAGGTAAAGAATCCTAAAAAATGACCCCCACTAAATAAGAATCATAAGCTGAAGTGTTGTAAAATACATGAAGAAGGTTTTTTTTATAGGCTTTATGGACAGATAGGTTGAGAGTGACTCTTGAAGGACCAGCACCACATCCTCTAGTACCACTGTTTGAAGAATTCATCTTCCAGAATCTGGCAGTACGTTTTGGGAGTTCATTTTTAGTCCATCTCTGCAAAACGGACTTCAGGATGGACTAAAATGAACTCCCAAAACGTACTGCCAGATTCTGGAAGATGAATTCTTCAAACAGTGGTACTAGAGGATGAGGAGCTGGTCCTTCAAGAGTCACTCTCAACCTATCTGTCCATAAAGCCTATAAAAAAACCTTCTTCATGTATTTTACAACACTTCAGCTTGTGATTCTTATCTAGTGGGGGTAATTTTTTAGGATTCTTTACCTAACTGAAGTCTCTGAGATCCTGACACCTTGCACTTCTGGAGACTCCAGGTAGGTTGCAGCTTTGGAAAATGGTGGCGCTGGAGACTAAAGGGTTCCTGATGGTTTCACCCTTAATTCTTCACCTTAATTCTTAATTCTTTTGCAGTTAACAGGTGTCTTTTCTTCACCACCTGTTTTTGTCAGATCCTGCTGACCCAACGAGCATTTCACTGTCCAATGGTCATGCCTTAACTGCAATGTCTAGTATTGCATTAGTATTGCATCCTTCTCATGGGCATTTAATACTTTTTGACTTTTCAGTCTGAGTTAAATCTCTTTTTTGGCTCAATTTATCTGTAAAAGAAAACATGCCTAATAATTCTGCACACCTGAATATAAGGTGTTTTTCATTTCCAGCCTTCATGAACAATTATATATCACTTATACATTATTAAATACTAAATCAATAGTAGTTATTAGGATTACTGTGGTTTGGAATTGATCAAATGTGCCTGGAAAAAAAATATGATCAGAAAATCAACGTGCCTAATAATTCTGCACTCCCTGTAGAGTTTGCCCACCCTTTGCAGCTATAACAGCTTCAACTCTTCTGGAAAGGCTTTCCACAAGATTTAGCAGTGTGTTTATGGGAATTTTTGACCATTCTTCTAGAAGCGCATTTGTCAGGCACTGATGTTGGATGAGAAGGCCTGGCTCGCAGTCTCCACTCTAATTCATCCCAAAGGTGTTCTATCGGGTTGAGGTCAGGACTCTGCAGGCCAGTCAAGTTCCTCCACACCAAACCTGCTCATCCATGTCTTTATGGACCTTGCCTTGTGCACTTGTGTGCAGTCATGTTGGAACAGGAAGGGGCCATCCCCAAACTGTTCCCAGAAAGTTGGGAGCATGAAATTGTCCAAAATGTCTTGGTATTAGGGTTGGGTACCGAACTCGGTACTTTTAAGGGCACTGACCGAATAAATTAAATTAATGTCTTTTGTCTTCATTTGATTACCAGAAAATACACAACACATATTTTGGGGGAAACCTTTTCATAGAAATGAAATGTAAAAGATACAATAATAATATGGTGGTTGTTTTTATTAATTAAATGAAGTACCTAGTAGCCTACTATTTACTAGTAAATATTACAGTATACAAACATCAGAGACAATGGCAGACAGCAACCAGGGCAGCTCTGGCATAATTTCAATAACACTTCTATAAATGACTTACAGGTTGACCCTACTTGGTATGCTGAAGCATTAAGGGAGTTCATTGGAACTAAGGGGCCAAGCCCAACCCCTGAAAAACAACCCCACACCATAATCCCCCTCCACCAAACTTTACACCTGGCAAAATGCAGTCAGGCAAGTACTGTTCTCCTGGCAACCGCCTAACCCAGACTTGTCCATCGGATTGCCAGACAAAGAAACGTGATTGGTCACTCCAGAGAGCACGTCTCCACTGCTGAAACCCATTCCATGAAGCTCTCTACGCACTGTTCTTGAGCTAATCTGAAGACCAAACAAAGTTTGGAGGTCTGTCGCTATTGACTCTGCAGAAAGTTGGCGACTTTTGTGCACTGTGCGCCTCAGCCTGTGTTGCCCCGCTCTGTGATTTTACGTGGCCAATTGTTCGCAATTGCTTCCATTTTGTTATAATACCACTAACAGTTGACTGTGAAATATTTAGTAGTGAGGGAATTTCATGAATGGACTTATTGCAAAGGTGGCAACCTATCATGGTACCACGCTTGAATTCACTGAGCTCCTGAGAGTGACCCATTCTTAAACAAATGTATGTAGAAGCAGTCTATATGCCTAGGTACTTGATTTTTTTTTTTTTTACACCGGTGGCCATGGAAGTGATTGGAACACCTTAATTCAATGATTTGGAGGGGTGTCCCAATACTTTTTGCAATATAGTGTATGTCATTCCAAACCTGCATTATTCATTACTTTTACTATCTTTGATGTGAGGAAAAATATTTGAGTCATCATTTAGTGAATGTCCGTCATTCAGTTCTGGTGGATTAATGATACACATAAGAATGTCTTTGTTGACATAAGTGAAGTGCATAAAAGAGAAGAAACTTCACACAAACTTTATTGGTTTTCACGTGTACCATCAACACAACAGATTTGAACTAGCGAAGTCTATTTATTCCTGTACACCCCTTAACTTTGAGAACCAATGCTTTAAACTAAGAGTAAAGTGAGTATGTTCTTCATATTCATGTGGAGTAACTGTGATTACTTTCCTGAACTTCTTGTCATGCACAAAATAAATTCAGTTACAGTTGATTTCCAGCTCGTGCCATTCCTTATGCAAGCCTGGGTAACATCCATGCAGAAACAAGTCAATGAATTCTTGGAAGGTTTACTTCTTTTTCTTCTTATTCCCTTAAACAGAACCCCATGGTGCATTGGAATAACAGAGCTCACGCTGTCTGTACGGCATATTTCCGCTTGTAGATTTTGATTAAAGACTTTAAATGGAGAGGCAGATATGCTGCCATCTTTAGAGGCACTGACATCCCCAGTGTGGCGTAGTATCCCCAGGTCCCACACAGTGTTCTGAATGCATCAATTAGCACAATCAGTGGTCCCCACCCCCTCTACTTTACATACCATTTTAATATCTCATTGGGAAAGCTGCAAAGGGATACAATTAATTTTTGACACAAAAATGAAGGTGCTAATTCACTTGCGAGAAGTTCTATTCTTACAACATGTGCTTTTTAAATTTATTTCTCAGGACTTTGCTCAAACTTTGGCAGACTGTTGAGCATCATATCAATTCATCTGTACATATAAAATAACTTAACTGAACTTTTCATCAACACTTACTTTACTGAGAGACTCTCACAAAATCTTTAAGGTTAAGAAAATTTAATACAGTTTTTAAAGAAATTGATACTTTTATTCAACAAAGGATGCATTAAATTGATATTCACAGTAAAGACAATACGTTTAAGAAGACTTCTATTACTAATTAATGCTGTTCTATCAAAGATTCCTGAAAAATATATATAAATTCTTAAATCCCAAGAATCTATTAATCATTCTGTTTTCAGTTGATGAATAAACCTAACTTTGTAGAGCCCCTCCCATCCAATAAATCGCAATAATCTTTGTGCTTTGTTACTTTTGATAATATACAGGTCTCAGATTTCAAATTATGTCCATTTTATTACAGAAAAAAAATGTATACCGTTTTGGGGCAGTTTAATGTGGTGTGACAGATCACAGTAGCGCAGCTCGGCTCAAGAGAAGCGGCAGCGCAGAGCGCTCCGCACGTAAACTGATCATCTCCTTCGCTTTAATTTCAGTTACGCCGCAAAATAAACATGAATGAACGTCAAGGTATGTTTAAAGATTAGTGTAACGCACTGAAATTTTTATCAGATCACATGTAATCGCTCAATCACTGTTTCAACCATGGAAAGACGTCAATAAAACAGCTTGTGAACAATGTCACGTAATGTCACATTTACCTCCATTAGTCAGCTAGAAAAATTAACTCTAGAGATGAGCATTTTGATAAATATATGCACCACATCACATAGGCTGTTTATTATAATTTTTAATGTTCTTCAATATTAATGCATGTTTGAATAAATCCGTCAAGTTTTTTTATGATTGCCACCATTTAAATTTGTATAGTTCAAAAAACAAATTGGAGTAGAAATATGATTATGTAATTGTAAAGTTAGTATTATAACTTTATTATTATAAAAAACTTGAGTGTAATTTATGTTTGTATTTAAATCAGTTAATGTTAACCTTCAATATTAGTAATGTAACTGACTACCATGTATAGTAAAGAGTACAGCAGTAGTTAAGAATTTTTTACTTAAGAAAATTTGCCATGTACTGTATCTGATAAATAGCCACAATAATCGAATCGAATCAAAAGCTTTGAATCGTGAAATTTGTGTCAATACCCAGCCCTATTCTGAACGGTTGTGTTCTATCTGAGGGAAAAGGACACTTGCCACCATTTTTTCTTTGCATACTGGGATACATATGAAATGTTTCCCAGCATTCAAAGAAAACCGGTGGCAGCTGGCTTTCATGACAACACAGAGCTCCTCGTCACTCCACTCAACTCCACACTACGCCAGTCCATCAACCACACGCTGCTCTGCCATCGAGTATTTAATTAGCGTAGTATTTATTTTCAAAATGTCATCACCTTCTCCGGCTAGAAATAAAGAAAAATGAAGGCGAGCTTAATTATATAAATCAGTGAGTTTTTTTTACTTCCTCCAAGGCTCTGTAAAATGTTAATGCTTTGTAAATCAGTGGGGATTTACCACTGATATGCTCGGGAGCAACAGGCTGGTCTTATCCCATTGTCTAATAGTGTTAAAATATTTCAACATGCCAGTCAGCCGCGACCATCTCCACTGCAAACATTGGGAAAAATGATATTAAATCACAGATGCGCGTTTGTGCTAATGACTGGGGTGCCACTGCATATTTCAGCACTAATTCATTAAGGCGGGGACAGGGGACAGGGGGACACTGGGAGATAGTCAGCGCTGTGCGAATCTCCACTGCCTGATTGAGGCTGTTATGTTTTATGGGAGCCATTTTTCAAAAACCACCCATGACAGCACTTGAGGTTATTAAACTGCTGGATCAAACGAAAGACTGAGGAGAGATGGGGGAAGAATAGAGGTTACAGAAGTTCAGACATCGAACGTCACCGGTCGGGTGGACAGAAAATGGGGGGTGCGGGGGCTGTAATTGGTGGGAGAGGATGCGATTGGAGTTGTTGTTGGGCTGGATAGTCTGGATAGAACAGATGACCAGAGACATTTATTTTATAGGCAAAGCATCAAGTGTGCCGTTCTTATCTGTGTCATCATGATAGATTCAGTAAAACGGATAGTTCTGACTGATTGGACGATACAGATAACAATAACTATTGATATTTTACAGAAAACCAACAAGTACCGGTATGTGTGTTTACTGTTAAACAGTAATTATTAATATTTTAATATTAAATGTTAATTATATATATTTATATATATATATATATATATATATATATATATATATATATAGAGACAACCTATATTTATTTATGTTTTATAAATTATATTTTCAGATAACTGGTCATTTTTATCTTATTGATAACCATTAATTGTTAATATTTTTCCAATAACCATAATTATTATTTTACAGTAAACTGATCATTATTTCTATTTTATAGATGACGATAACGAATATTCCATTGATATCCTATATTAAACACTTTATTTATAACCATAATTAATAATATTATACAGATAACCAGTAATTATACAGATCATTTTATAATATTTTTTAAATCAATACCTGACATAATCAATACCTGGCATTTATACTGATAAAATTAAAATCTCAATCTACATTTTGCAAAACATTTTATTGTATTTGTGTTTAACAATAGGTCAATTAGAAATATTGTGGTGTCCATGATCATTTGACTGTAATTTATCATATTATATTTATATTGGTTATCAAAGCAATCATGATAACATTAAAATGTCACATTAGACTGTGATACATTTTGCATCCCTAAATAATATTCATAAACGTAACCATTTATTTAACATTAGCATTTTTTGTCACGTTACTTTTACCACAAGTAGGTTAAAAGCGCCCTTAGCCCATGGTAAAATCACTGTAATGCACAGCCTCTCATAGCTTATTGTTTTAGTGTAAATTGTATTAAATTCATAGATTATAATTTACCCTGACAAACGCTTTAGCTCTCTGAAAATGCTTGTTTAAAGCTATCTCTTGAAAACATGACAAATGACCGCTATACGAAATCATTTATTGAGACGTAGAAAAACTTGTCATAGACAATCTATTTACAATGTGATATGCATCCCTCATGTGTGTATGAATGTGTGGGAGATAGCGAGTGGGAGATAGTGAGTGTGTGTGTGCGTGTGTGTTGCAGACTATGAGGATTTTTTCTGGTGTCAGCTCTGATTCAGGTGTGTGGAGTAGAGGAGAGAGAGGGGAGAGGACACATTTGACCGTTCTGACCTTGACACACAAACCTACGGATTACACGCACACAAAAACACACACGCCACTCACACACCACATACTCCCTGAGCTCAAACCATGCCCTTCTCCTCCAGAGAAACACTTTCATTTTCCTCAGCAAGGTTACAATCAACATATTTAACTTAACGTCGGAATAATGTGCCTGATTAATTGGGAGGTAGGGAGCAGCTTGTGAAAATCTGTACGTTCATACGTTCAGTTCCATGTTACAGACTGACAGCACTCTCACTCACTCCAACTCTCTCTTCTCACTGATTAAAGTAATCCTCAAAATGGCACATTTGACTTTATTTTCTGACATCTCGAGCCCTCCTCTCAAACACAGTCAAAAAATAAAGATATCTGCACACCCAGAAGAAAATGTTATTGCTCAAATGTTGCTCTAGCTTAGCAGAATTTTGAGTTCTGTGGCTTTTAGTCCATATTTTTGTTAGGTCATTTACTATTTGTTGGATAAAAATGTACATTGCAGCAATATTTGTAAATTTTACTATATTGGCAGAAATAGTATGCAATTCCATATTTATAATTTAATTCTTCATATCAGCTTTTCATATTCAGTGTGTATCATATTCATATTCAGTGTATATCATATTCTTCATATACACTTTTCTTGATAGTCTATCAGATATGCTCTTCAAATTCTATAGGAGAAATAAAATTAGAACCAAGCATGTCCACTTGAACTCGTTGCACAGATCCTAAAAATCCTCCTATTATGTTCCTCCTTTTTGCAATATTTTAGTACTGCATTTTTTCCCTAAAATAAGCACTAAAAAGCTGTAAGGTATATTTATTGAGTATAGATCTATACAATTTAAAATGTATAGCTAGCCTGACAAGCCAGACCCACATCAAGATGTTGGGTCTTGGAACTCACCATTGGCAGGGCTCAATCCGAGGGGCGGGATAAACGGTTGTCTTTCATTCCCTCTGCACGGATAGCTCTACAACCAACCAGAGCAACGAAGAAGGTGAAGCGGAGCTAGTTGATAGATTAAACTTTCGCCATATCCGGTCAGCAAAACTCGGAACACATCTTCCTTTTTTAAGAATGACTTCAGTGCCGTTCTTTGTTCTTTTCTCAAAGAAAAGCTTAACTCCAAGTCTTCCAGAGTCGCGGCCAAAGCCTATCCGAAAGACCGCTGTTCGCTAGCTTCTTTGTTTACAAGTAGCACGCGGAACAATGTCAACTATGCCGTCATTATGTTAAACCCGCCCACCGACTCTATACACAATGTGATTGGCCTAACCAGAGTTTGGTTTTTCCAGCTCGCAAGTCTACGGAGAGTTGCTAGACGACCCTGGTTGCAACGTACATTTGCTGCCGCTAGGGTGCGTCTATATTTCTAGACTAATGGATAGCATCAATAATTTGACTCTGAACACAGTTTGAGACATTGGTGAGATCTCTTCTAAAACTCTGGATGATACATAATATCCTTTTGTCTCTATTAAAGGGATAGTACTCATCCTCATGTTGTTCCAGACCTGTATGACTGTCTTTCTTCAGAGGAACATAAAAGAAGATATTTTTAAGTATATTTTGGTTTTGGTTACCATTGACTTCTATTTTATGGACCAAAACAACAGCAAGACATATCCTTGACATATCCTTAATGTTCCACAGACATTAACACAGGTTTGGAAACTTTTTTTAAGAGGATATTTCACCCAAAAAGAAAAAATCTGTCATCAATTACACGCTCAAGCATGCTTAAGCTTCCGTTTACCAAATTTGAGTGCACTATGTACGTTTGCTGATTAAATGTTTATGTGAATAAAAGCCTCAATTAAGTCTGTTCATCATATAAAGTGTTCGTGTCTCTTCAGAAGATTTGGATTAAACCGCTTGATTCATATGGCTTTCTTTTACAATCTCTTTATGAAAACGTTTTCAAGTGTCACAGTTTTGGGTGAATAGACTTTCAACGGAGGGACAGAAATCTCTCATATTTTATTAAAAATGTCTTCATTTGTTTTCCAGAGATGAACGAAAGACTTATGGGTTTAACGACATGAAAGTGAGTAATTGACAGATTTTTCATTTTTGGTTGAATTAACATTTATAAGATTTATGAGAAATCTCATTTGTGATTTCTCACGGATCTGTAGATTCGCATCCAAGACTGTCAGTTAAGTTTCCTCACATTCAAAAGTTTCATGCGTACGTATCACAGCACATATCTGAGCACATGCAGATGCTTGTGTGCACACGCTAGGTGTCTATTAGCGCATATGCGTGTTCGAGTGTGCGTCGACGGCGCAGCAGTAGTGGCGTCAGTCAGGGAGCTGTGTGTTTCTTGCTTATTACCACTCTCTCCCTGAGGAACGCATCACACATCGTCAGTGGCAGGCTGGGAGAGGAAGTCCCCAGCGGGAGAGAAATATCAGGGGAATCAGGATTCATTTAGCCCTTAAGAGCCTCTCCCCTGTCTACTGCACACAAACACACTGCTGCAGATAGCGACTGATAACCATCGCAGTAGAATGTACTACCATAGAGTGGCCCGATGCACAAATTCCCCCTCTCTGAGCAGGGCCACCCGCCCCTGACACCATGTGGGCTGCACGGAGTGGATTACTGCTCCGAGATGAAGGCCACAGACATAAGTGCCTGTGAAACTGCTCGTTCATTTTGAGCCGCGTAATGGTAGCCTGTAAGTCAAAATGGCTGACACGCCGCGCCTGCCGTGATGGGCCGTGGCCTGTGTTCTGAGTGGGACATTTAAGTTCAGTTCAGGGAAGAGACAGTCTCGATTCTTCCTATCGCACTTAAATGTACACTACCTTTCAAAAGTTTTTTGTCAAGATATTAATACTTGTATTCAGCAAGGATGCATTCAATTGATCAAAATTGACAGTAAAGACATTCTTTTCTATTTATCAAAGAATCCTGGAAAAACAATTATATATAAAAAAAAGTTTCCACAAAAATAAGCATATTAGAATGATTTCTGAAAGATCATGTGAAGACTGGAGTAGTGGCTGCTGAAAATTCAGCTTTGCAATCACATGAATAAATTACATTTATCATTCACAATGGTAAAATAATAATTTTCCGATTCAAATGTTCTCACCAACCACTCTTGTTTTTTTGTCCAATCGCATGTCTCAAATTGAGTCAATTCCTGATGGATTTTTTTTTTTTTAAAGGAACATACATTGTCCTCAAAAAAAGTTGAGTCTGTCTGAAAAAATTCTGTTAACGTACAAACTTAATGACACCAGGGATTAGCAATTCATGTTTTATCTCTATGAATGATATGGAATGCTGAGGAGAGCCCTCTCTGGAAGTTTGGACGTATTTGTCACAGTTCTCTCTGAACAGAATTTAAATAAATGGATGACATAGTATGTGATTTTAATCTCTGATGCTAGTGATTAGCGCATGTAGACACACATTAAACCAGTATGGATCTGTGAAATCTTCACAAGAATAATGAACAGATTAATAGATGTGTCCAACTTTGGCTAGATAGAGGTTTTCCCGCAAATTATGTAAATTCTTATATCTTATGTCAGTGTCTTTGTTCTGTTGTTTGTAAGTGTTCAGTTTTGTCTGCTAAGACGTGCAGTTGATACTTGAGGGTACTTTTCATGAATATGGTACAAAAAAGAACCTTAAACTATAAAGAAAATGCTGTTTATTTAGCAGGGGTTTTTTTTGCAATCCTGTTATTTTTGTCTTTAAAAATATATATTTCTTTAATTTGTGTTAATTTTCTATATATATATATATATATATATATATATATATATATTAAATACAAATCTAAAAATTATAGACAATTTATATATATATATATATATATAGTTATATATAGTTATATATATATATATAGTTATATAATTGTGTATTTATTATTTATAATTATATATTTTTTTAAGTTATAAAAAATAAATAAATATATACGTATATAAACAACTTTTTTATTTATTTATAATATTTACAATTATAATATATAATTGTGTATATATATATATATATATTTTTTTTTATACACACACCCATATATTATTTAAATATATATATATATTTGTGTGTGTGATTAAAACAATTAACTCATTAATCGCAATTAAAAACATCAGAGTTTGAGAATATTTTTATATTGTAATAATTTCAGTTACTCTCCAAATTAATGTTGAAATAACTTAAAGACAGTATTTTTTTAATATTTGTTGTAATGGCATCTTTTTATGAATGAGGGCTAGTATCACTGGTACAATTACTGCTAGGCTATGAAATAAATTTTTTTAACATTAATTATAGACATTCAACATTACAGTGTAATTGAAAGCTTTATCAATTTCGGCATTTATCGGACTTTAGAAAAAATAAGAATTTTATCTTCACATAAACCCAATAATAAATGTAATATTTACCTGTGGCCTTCATATATAATTAATATAACGAAACTGAATAAAGTTAAACAGTCTACACTGCATAATTAATAAATTAAATATAGATGAATCCTTATTAAAGCTACAATTTTCTCTGTTACCTTTGTTCTTTGATTAACATTAATGAAAGACATCACAGCAACTGGTTTATTAGGCTTCTGTCACTTTAAAGGCCCGGGTATACTTCACTTACCGCGCCCTGACGCGTCACGCGCGCAGCCCTGTCCGCGCGTCTTTCAAAGTATACTACACAACGGATGCGCGCGGATGATCGCGTTCGACACATGCGCGGTAAAAAAAGTGTCTATGCTCTACCAGACATCGGAGGGCAGCACTGAGTCCTGTCATCAACGGGACATTCGCTGGGCATGATCGGAGAAGAACTGTAGTGCATCCACCATTGCAACATAGTTTGGAAGAAACACTGAAGAATCAAAAATTCTCTCTTTTTTTCAAGTGTGTTGTTTTTAAACCGGTCTTTGCACACTCTTCTTCAACGGCTGAACACTGTGCTCAAAACTGTGCGTATTGCCACCTAGTGGACTCTTCTGTACTGCTGGCGCATGCGCTGTTGCACGCGGACCGTCCGCGCGGTCTGAAAATTTGGGCTGCGCGCGGACGGGGTGTGTGGCCGGCCGCGAGCCCTCCGAGTGACGAAAATTACGTCATGCGGGCGGTGCACGAACGCGGAAGTGGCCGAAGTATACCCGGGCCTTAAGATCTGCCGCTGTCGAACATGCAGACAATGCAGATCTGACGCACTGTTATGCACATCTCATTTTCTCACAACTAGTGCTGTGACGGTATGGGATTTTTTCTTACCGCGGTGAAGAAGCAACAAATATCGCGGTTTGGCGGTTAACCGCACCCCATACCCCAGTTTTCTTTATTATTAACACAGTAAATTAACATTAATATTAAATTGTAAATACTAATAATTAACTATTAATTAGGCTAAACTTAAACAACCTTTTTTAAAGTGCAATATAAAAGAGCTAGCCTAGTAAATGTGTTCGGCTGTTAGGCCGCTTAAGTGAATCGGCAAGTCCTGCTGCTTTATTTTTCGGCCTTCATGTTTTGTGACAGGAAAACCAACATGTTCACTTTGTTTGGTTTCAGCAGATCTTAACGGAGTGACAATGTTGCTAGCCACACTGAATACACACTCTGAGGGAGTGCTTGTAGCGCATATAGTCATATATTTTCTGGCAAAGTTGTGCAGTCTTGACTCCTGTGCAATAAAATGTATTTATTTCTACACCGTGCAACTACCTCCTTTCGCGACCAGTGCAATGGTCAGATCAATCTGTATTTTGTAGCCTATATATTATGCTCTATTTCTCAATTTCTTTATTTTTTATTTAATGTGTATTTTTTCCATCTGTTGTGTTGTATCTGGAGCTGCTATAACAAGCAAAATTCTCCAGCTCGGGATCATTAAAGTCTTAACTTATCTTGATCATGCAAATGAGCAGCAGAAATTCAGAGCATTGATTGGCGTTTCCATAAGTTTTGCCCAGTTATTTAAAGATTTTCTATTTCGTTATGGTAAGGGTTAGTTTCGTTTCCTATTTGCTTTGAAATATTCTAATTATTAACATACTAAACATAACAACAATAATATGAAATAAAATAATATATATTTATATAACTTTAATAGTTTAATAGGAATTATGGAACAGTTTTTGTCATTATTTGCAACCCATTTTTTGTAGAGTAAATTATTCAAAGTTTCAACTAGTTGCGTTTGGACGAGTGTGTTTATATCCATGGACTGTTACCTGAAAAACAATGTCTAAAGAAATAAGAATCGAAGTTTAGCACAACTCATCAGAACTAAGCAATGTTGGGGCAGATTGAGCTCGACTTGTTCTTTCTGCAGCTTTCTCTTCTTTTCTCAACGGTACGGAATGGCACCATTTCTTCAACCAAATAGCGAGTCATGAATAATGTCATCCGGCTAGCGCCATCCACTGTAACTTATTGCCTAAACCACATAAGAAAAGTATCGCTACTTGCAATTAAAATCTAACTCCAACTGTTTACATTATACTTTTGTCTTTTATGCCTCTGTTTGTGTGTATTTAATTGAACATTATCTGTAAACATCACAAGTAGCCTACTGAAACCTAGCAGTTAATTAATAATAATCAGACACACACACACAAAATAAATCCCCCATATGTTTAATGGACTGTCCCTCCCTTGCACAGGAAGCTGGTTTTTTTCTCTCCAGAAGCTCTTGAACATAGGAATCACAGAAGACAGTAAATTATAGTAAGCAATGATTATTGTGTTTATAGTTCATATCAAACACCATATGCAGTCCTGTAACTTTCACCAGCAAAACAAAAAAAAAAGTGCGATGATGACCTCACAACGTGGTATATTGCGGTGATGCGGTTATTGTCACACCCCTACTCACAACTCTTTAAGTTTATTTAAGACGTTATTTAACTAATTTAAGAGTGCTCTAATGAGAATACTCGACAAAACAGGCATTTTGGCATAATTCTGTGTTATTGTTCATTTAAGCGCGAAAGAGAACTTGATTCTGGTGTGCTGTCTGTGTGCGCGATGCATCTTTCTGTGCATCGTGTGTGTGTGTGTGTGTGTGTGTGTGTGTGTGTGTGTGTGTGTCACATAGACAGGACATTCACAGACAGTGTCTTTTGTCTTTTCTAGCCCATGCAAGGATGACAGAAAAAACGGATGTTGCGTTAATTGCGTAAAATATTTTTATAATGCATTAAATCGAATTGCATGTGTTAACGTGCTAATTTTGAAAGCACAAATATATAACACATTGTATGCCTACATGTAAACTTCACATAAGTTTTTGCATTAACTTCTAAATCTAATTATAAAATAGTTTTTTCACCAATTCCTTGTTGAAATATAATCATTTTAGCCAACAAATGGCTGTCATTTTCATGACAGGTTAATTTAAACATACATGAAATAATCAAGACATCACTTAACAGGTTAAGTAGAATAAAATGAATATATAGGCTAACCTAGTGCATATATTTAGTAAAAGAGTTGATTTCTTTAGTGAATAAAATTCTGTGGAAACTGAATGACTGCCTGAGGTAAATGTGATGCTAAATGACATTGTTTACAAGCAGTTATATTAAGGTCTTTCCGTAGTTGAAACACTGATTGAGCGATTTACACCACATACAGTATGATACGTGACAGTAAGTTGTAATGTATCCTCAACATACCTTCAGATGTTAATTCATGTTTATTCTTTAGGAGGAGATGATCGATAGCGTTCACAGATGATCGCTTTCGCTTGAACTGTGATCAGTGATCAGTCACGCCACATTAAAGAGCGTTAAAATGGCATTAAACGGCATTTATTACTGAATACTTAATATGTTCGTGTGGGAACTCGGATTGAAGTGTGTTCCGCGCTTAAAACAAGCCGACTGTTAACCGTTAAAGATTGCATTCTGAAACCGTTCGGTACATGCGTGCACCAAACCGAAAGCCCTGTACCGAAACGGTTCGGTACGAATACGTGTACCGTTACACCCCTAATATACACTCACCTAAAGGATTATTAGGAACACCTGTTCAATTTCTCATTAATGCAATTATCTAATCAACCAATCACATGGCAGTTGCTTCAATGCATTTAGGGGTGTGGTCCTGGTCAAGACAATCTCCTGAACTCCAAACTTTCAAAAAACTCCAAAAGTTTTCACGCATAACCTTTTCTAGGGTTTACAAAGAATGGTGTGAAAAGGGAAAAACTTCCAGTATGCGGCAGTCCTGTGGGCCAAAATGCCTTGTTGATGCTAGAGGTCAGAGGAGAATGGGCCGACTGATTCAAGCTGATAGAAGAGCAACTTTGACTGAAATAACCACTCGTTACAACCGAGGTATGCAGCAAAGCATTTGTGAAGCCACAACACGCACAACCTTGAGGCGGATGGGCTACAACAGCAGAAGACCCCACCGGGTACCACTCATCTCCACTACAAATAGGAAAAAGAGGCTACAATTTGCACAAGCTCACCAAAATTGGACAGTTTGGACATTGGTCTGATGAGTCTCGATTTCTGTTAAAACACATACAGATGGTAGAGTCAGAATTTGGCGTAAACAGAATGAGAACATGGATCCATCATGCCTTGTTACCACTGTGCAGGCTGGTGGTGGTGGTGTAATGGTGTGGGGGATGTTTTCTTGGCACACTTTAGGCCCCTTAGGGCCAATTGGGCATTGTTTAAATGCCACGGCCTACCTGAGTATTGTTTCTGACCATGTCCATCCCTTTATGACCACCATGTACCCATCCTCTGATGGCTACTTCCAGCAGGATAATGCACCATGTCACAAAGCTCGAATCATTTCAAATTGGTTTCTTGAACATGACAATGAGTTCACTGTACTAAAATGGCCCCCACAGTCACCAGATCTCAACCCAATAGAGCATGTTTGGGATGTGGTGGAACGGGAGCTTTGTGCCCTGAATGTGCATCCCACAAATCTCCATCAACTGCAAGATGCCATCCTATCAATATGGGCCAACATTTCTAAAGAATGCTTTCAGCACCTTGTTGAATCAATGCCACGTAGAATTAAGGCAGTTCTGAAGGCGAAAGGGGGTCAAACACAGTATTAGTATGGTGTTCCTAATAATCCTTTATGTGAGTGTGTGTATGTTATATATATATATATATATATATATATATATATATATATATATATATATATATATATATATATATATATATATATATATATATATATATATATATATATATATATATATATATATATATACATGGAATGTACTGTTATATGTACCGTATTCTGTTTTGGCCTTGCCTGAGCAAACCACAGGTGAGCGTCTATGTGTGTGTGTGTGTGTGTGTGTGTGTGTGTGTAGAGAGAGAGAGGCCCAGCCGATCATGTCCCGCCACACCACAGGAGTGATAAGAGGGAATAAGCTGTCAGTGGCGCACTGGTCGCACCGTATTGTTCATATTTAGATGGGAGAACAATACAGCACTGTCAGGCTCCTATAGCTCATAATCTGCTGATGCTGACCAAGTGTCAGGTTGATCCATGAGCTGCACCCGGGATTGGCTGTGGCTCCCGCATCCCTAAGCAAAGCCCCTGCAGGAGTGTCAGGGGAAGTACAAATGGGGCTTGCATCTGCCGGACTATAGATAGATACATACATAAAAGAGAGGGCTGAGGAAGACAAAGAAGAGAGAGAGTGAGAGAGAATGCTGGAAGGAGACCAGAAAGGTTCAAGTGGTCCAGCTGTGGAAACAAAAGGAAGTGATCGTGAAAAAATCAAAAGGAGAGAATGAAAAAGAAGTCTTGGGGAATCCTTCACAACACAATTTCACAGTCAACGTTATATTAAGGTCTGACTCAGGTCTGCGGAGCGGCTTGTTGTATGTCAGTGGTACATGAAAAATGTGCTAAAATAGGTCATGGCCGAAATTGTACGAGTATGCAATGTCTGTGTGTGATAGATGTTATGAATAGTGTTGACAAAGCTAATCTAAAACTAGCTCAGCAAGCTACAAGCTATTTAAAGTAGTTAAACTATAGTCAATATACTCTTTTGGAAACTTTGAAGCTGTTTAAAGGAACACTCCACATTTTTTGAAAATAGGCTCATTTTACAAGTCCCCTAGAGTTAAATAGTTGAGTTTTACCGTTTTTGAATCCATTCCGCCGATCTTTGTATCTGGCGGTAACACTTTTAGCATAGCTTAGCATACCATCATTGATTCTGATCAGTCCATTTGCATCTCATTCAAAAAATGACCAAAGACACTTTCAATATTTTTCCTATTTAAAACTTGACTCTTCTACAGTTACACCGTGTGCAAAGACCAACTGAAAATTCAAAGTTGCAATTTTCTACACCTATATGACTAGAAACTACTTTTTCATTCCTGCGTAATAGTCACAGATCTTCGCAGCAGTACCATGGCTGCAGCAGCGCAAGTTCTCCCACTTAGAAATCATGGAGGGGTCTGAAATTGTCATCGTAGGTGCATGTCCACTGTGAGAGACATAATCTAAAAAAAAAAATCCAGAAATCACAATGTATGATTTTTTAACTATTTATTTGTATGATACAGCTGCAAATAAGTATTTGAACACCTGAGAAAATCAATGTTAATATTTGGTACAGTAGCCTTTGTTTGCAATTACAGAGGTCAAACGTGTCCTGTAGTTTTTCACCAGGTTTGCACACACTGCAGGAGGGATTTTGGCCCACTCCTCCACACACTTCTTCTCTAGATCAGTCAGGTTTCTGGCCTGTCGCTGAGAAACACGGAGTTTGAGCTCCCTCCAAAGATTCTCTATTGGGTTTAGGTCTGGAGACTGGCTAGGCCACGCCAGAACCTTGATATGCTTCTTACAGAGCCACTCCTTGGTTATCCTGGTTGTGTGCTTCGGGTCATTGTCATGTTGGAAGACCCAGCCTCGACCCATCTTCAATGCTCTAACTGAGGGAAGGAGGTTGTTCCCCAAAATCTCGCAATACATGGCCCCGATCATCCTCTCCTTAATACAGTGCAGTCGCCCTGTCCCATGCAGAAAAACACCCCCAAAGCATGATGCTACCACCCCCATGCTTCACAGTAGGGATGGTGTTCTTGGGATGGTACTCATCATTCTTCTTCCTCCAAACACATTTAGTGGAATTATGACCAAAAAGTTCTATTTTGGTCTCATCTGACCACATGACTTTCTCCCATGACTCCTCTGGATCATCCAAATGGTCATTGGCAAACTTAAGACGGGCCTGGACATGTGCTGGTTTAAGCAGGGGAATCTTCCGTGCCATGCATGATTTCAAACCATGACGTCTTAGTGTATTACCAACAGCAACCTTGGAAACGGTGGTCCCAGCTCTTTTCAGGTAATTGACCAGCTCCTCCCGTGTAGTTCTGGGCTGATTTCTCACCTTTCTTAGGATCATTGAGACCCCACGAGGTGAGATCTTGCATGGAGCCCCAGTCTGAGGGAGATTAACAGTCATGTTTAGCTTCTTCCATTTTCTAATGATTGCTCCAACAGTGGACCTTTTTTTCACCAAGCTTTTTCACTTTGGACAGCTCTTTGGTCTTGGCCATGTTAGTAGTTGGATTCTTACTGATTGTATGGGGTGGACAGGTGTCTTTATGCAGCTAACAACCTCAAACCGGTGTATCTAATTTAGGATAATAAATGGAGTGGAGGTGGACATTTTAAAGGCAGACTAACAGGTCTTTGAGGGTCAGAAATCTAGCTAATAGACAGGTGTTCAAATACTTATTTGCAGCTGTATTCAACAAATAAATAGTTAAAAAAATCATACATTGTGATTTCTGGATTATTTTTTTTTTAGATTATGTCTCTCGCAGTGGACATGCACCTACGATGACAATTTCAGACCCCTCCATGATTTCTAAGTGGGAGAACTTGCAAAATAGCAGGGTGTTCAAATACTTATTTTCCTCACTATATATATATATATATATATATATATATATATATATATATATATATATATATATATATATATATATATATATATATATATATATATATATATATATATATATATATATATATATATATATATATATATATATATATATATATATATATATATATATATTATTTATTTATACAGTGAGGAAAATAAGTATTTGAACACCCTGCTATTTTGCAATTTAAAATATTTAAATATATATATATATATATATATATATATATTCAGTACTAACATTCTGTCTGGTACACCGTTTTCTGTGTGCAAGTTCTTTCGCATCTAAAACGGACAAATACACACAAAATTATGTCAAAATGTCTGTCTTGATGAGTTGGTTAGGTCTTAAATTAATGTAAACAGATGCGTTGAGCACTAATCTCAAAACCTCGTAAACCCTCGAATACATACTCGGGAACAGCAATGTTTAATGTTCTGAGAAAGAAAGCAGTTAAGTATTTGCGTTTATTTAAATTAATTGTTTGAATGAACCAATTCACTAAAATGAATCATTATTTCTAATGCTGCATAATACAGGGAGAAAGACATTTTTAGGAGAGTTGCCTATCCATCGAATTTCTATTAAGGCCTATGTTCTCGTTAAATGAATCGGGCAAGATTAATCTTGGTGCTCTTGACACATGGCCGTGAATCTGAACTGTCTCAAGCAGCTTTTTAAAGCCTGGATACATTTATGACGTGCAAATTTGAAGGAGGTACTATTGTTCAGAAAATGGGCCTTTCTGTTCTGTGAGAACAGAAATTAGCTGTGATGGTCACGACAGACTCTGATAAAGAGGTCTGGGGACAAAGCTTCCTGTAGCCACTGGACCGGACTGGCCAGACAAAGAGAGAGAGAGAGAGTTTGACTGTTGCCAAACCTGAATTACTTACAATGGAAGTGAATGAAGCCAATTGTTGAAGGATTTAAAAGTAGAAATGTGAACCTTTTAAAGCAATTACATTAATTCTTCTTTTAAAACTTGTGTTATTTGAGCTGTAATGCCACAAATGCTTTCAATCAAGCTTAACTTGTAATAAACTCAGAATATTGCTTAAGTTAATGGTCCTGCACTATAGCAGCATCGCATGAAAACCGGAAAAAGAACTTCTCCCACCGTGGTCATGTAATGGTAAATCAAGATATGAAATCATCACACACTACTTGTAGCAACAGTTGTTTTTTATGTATAACATTGTTCTGTATGATGAGTACTGTACATTGTACATGTTTTGTCCTAAATTATGTAATACTTTTCAAAAGTTTGGGCTCAGTAAGAAATTAATAATTTTATTCAGCAAGGATACATTGAATTGATCAAAAGTGTCAGTAAATAATAATGTTACAAAATACTTCTATATAAATAAATGCTGTTGTTTTGAACTTTCTATTCATCAAAGACTCCTAAAACAATAATAATCAGCAAATTAGAATGAGGATCATGTGACACTGAATACTGAAGTAATGATGCTGAAAATTCAGCTTTGTCATCACAGGAATAAATTACATTTTAAAATATATTTAAATAGAAAACAGTTGTTGTTGTTTTTTACAAAATGACTGTTTTTACTGTATTTTTGATCAAATAAAGACAGCATTGGTAAGTAAAGAGACTTTCAAAAACATTTAGTAAAAATTCTTACCCCCCACACACTTTTGAAGGGTAGTGTATGTATAGATAAATCAGCCAATCAGTAATCAGTATTTAGAGAAGCCTATAAAGTGAACTCTGGGCACGTAGACTTTGTCCGAAAGATACTGAGGTCCTCCTGTCCCAAATCTTTTGTGATGTAATGTCACTTTGACTCTCTGGTAGATATCTGCTGCGGAGCTTGTGTGCTCGGCAAAAGTGCGCATCGAGGGCGCATATTGGCCACAAAGGAGCACCCTTCTGAAACCTAAAATGACAAATGGGACACCCTGCGGTCTCGTGGACTTAACAGACATGCGCACGCTGCAGCCATTGCAAGACCGCAAATGCACATGAAGTGTGCCATTTGGGACAGGACCTAAGGCCTTGCACTTCTCCTCTGAGTCCACCTATTTGTTACATAATGACTATTAGGTAGTAATCTACTGTGGACCCCGCAACAGCAGGGGGCTCGTGAGGACCCTTCTGAGACCCAAAATGACAAACGGCCATTCAAAGACCTCAAATGCACCATTTGGAATGGCCTACTCTAGAGCATCTGGTCTCTTCCCATGATCCTTTTCCCCCTAAACCCCATCACAGCCCGCAACCGACACAGAGCAGAACTCAGTCTCCCTCCATCTGCAGAAATCATTAATCCTTCCCTCAGCACTGTAAGTCATAGAGACAGATTTCACTTTGAGCGATGCGAGTGATCAAAGCAGGCGCTTCACTCTGTGACAGGACCGCAGAAGGCACTGAGGACTCCTCTCTTTAAGAACACTGTACACCTAATCATCTGCAATGTCTGTGACAATACAATTTACATATTTATATTTTCTTTGTCTCTGACAAGAGATGTGTGACAATGTTCTCTCTCTCCCTCACTCTTTCTCTTTCTCAAACACATAAATACGTACACGCAATAGCGGAGGCTGGCAACGTCTGCAGGTTTGTTTGTAATGAATTCCTGGTTGCGAAGACACTGAGACGTTGCATTGTGTGTTTACAGGAAATGAGCTGTGGTAGAGGATGTTTGCTGCTTGGAAAGTATTATTACTGTGAATGTGTGCGAGGAAAAGCAGAAAAATATTCTCAGCGTTCGGTATAAGGAGTTCTGCTAATGACTGTTCTTTCGAGAGTGTCTTGGTGTAGCGCTTCCTGTTCGGGATCCTATGGGTGTGCTAGTACCGATTTGAAATTGTACTTGCAGCATCGTATCTCAGCTGTCTGTCATAATGCGTAATGTTCTAGAACAAATTCACATGAGCTGTAGACTCCGTAAAAATGAAAGAAAGAAAAAACTTTCATAAAATATTAAACTTAACATACTATTTATATATAATATATAAAAGTTTGTACCTGTATATAATATAAAAAAAAATGTATGATGGTGATTACTTTCATTACTTAAAGGATTCTTAGAGTCAATTATTCATGAATCAGTCTACATGCATCACATGCCTTAATTAACTAAGAAAGAATTGGTTCATAAGAGTCATTTATATGTGAATCAGTCTACACTGGTTGCGTTATATGGCTTTGATTCACAAAAAATATTTGGTTCATGAGAGCGAATCTGTCTACACTGGTCACACAATATACTGTTTTCTTGATTGATCTTGGGATTTTTAATCAATATTGAAATCATTGTTTTTTATCCAGCAATACTACTGATTTAAATGTGCTGTTATGTTGTGCTAGCAGTGCTGTTTTGGTGAGTCTTTATGTTTACTGTATGTTAGCAGTGTTCTGCTTCATAGGGCTGGTAACGTTAGAGACTTGTTTACCATAATGTGTCAGCAATGTGCTTGTTGAGTTCTTTAAGGATGTTCTAGTCAGGTTCTGTCAGAAATTGTCTCCGTGTAAGCTAATTATTTCTGTCCTTGAGATGTATTTGAGCATCCCCCTCCTTCAAGTGCTTAGCGCGTAATCAAGCCTCTTATCAAGCCTTTCTTGTTGTTCTCAGAGCTACTGTTTAGCCCACTGCTATTCTGAGAAACAGGTGATTGAGAAGAAGTTTGAGAGGTGCTAGTTGTTCTTTAGGGACCTACAGAGAGCTGGAAGCCCCTTGGCCTTCGCTTTACCGCTGTCTGGCCGTGAATGGCAGCGGTGTCTGTGGAAGTGGTTCTGCTAGCGATGAGGCCATAACAACCTAATTACAAGCAGATTCTTTTTGTGTGTAATTACACTGCTAGCTCAGTTTTCATTGTTGACTAAAGGGGTTGTTTTGGCGTGAAAGAGCGCTTTCTTCTTCTCCCCACCCCTCGTTAGCCTTCTTTCTCTGTTTCTGCCTCTCTCATTCCACACAATTTATTACGCCAGCCAACAGATTCGACGGAAACCTCCCAGTATAGGACAATCTGTCATCTCAACATTATCAGCAAGCCACACCGCCTTCCATATTGTGCTACAAGAGCTTCAGCAAATTGCTATTTTTATGAGACATGATAAAGGAAATGCTACCTTATGTTCACATTTTTTACAGTCTGATGTTGGTGGGCGAAAAACGGTTGCGATTTGCCAGCGAAAACATCATGTGTGGCACGAGCGAGCGAGAGAGAGGGAGGGAGATTTAGGTTCAAAGATGTATTTTCTCTTCTATGCATCACAGTCGCACTCATCCTGCATTCATTCAGCATTTTAATTATGAAGTTTGATGGAATAAACAGTTGAATGGAAAATGCAAGGACAGGAAGTTTGATTGTATAGAAGGTGGCGAAAGGTTGCAGTTAACTGTTTCGGCTACAGCGCAAGGTCATGGGTGAGTGTAAAATGCGAACGCTGAAAACCTCCCAGCAAATGTGAAAGCCCAGATAGAAAGAGAGAAAACCAGGTCTTGTTCTGGGTGTAGTCTGCATCTCTCCCTCCTTCTCTCAATCTGTCTTTCCTCCCCAGCCTTGTGCCTGCTTGACAGCCTGGGCAGCACCAAACTGACAGGCCCTCAAACTGCAGCCCAGAAAGCAAGCATTAATTAAGTCATTGCCGGACTGTAATTTCCTTGAGAAGTAAAAAATTCTCACACAAGAAAAGGTTACAGAGACCTTTTCTGTGTCAAAATTACCATGCGTCATGAATATTAATGCCCTTAATGAAGACAACCTTTGCTTCATCAAGAATGTACCAGAGCAGGTGCCATGCTGATAAACTCACTCGTCTGATACTCTCTCTCTTTCTCCCTCTTTCTCTCTCTCTCTTTGCATCTGCTGAAAATAGACAAGCCAAGATTTACTTGTTTAAATCAGCATCTCCCTTCGGGTTTGACTCGCCTCATTTCTCCCCTCACATTTTTCCTCTTTCATTCACTTTTGAGAAGCTTGTCCTCTTTGGCGTTCACCTCTTTAAATATGCTGACTTTTAAAGGGGAAGTTGTTTGAGGTTTAGCGATAAGCTATTAATAATAGTACCTTTTTTTTTGTTTAATAAAGATAAACCCTCAATGTTGACCATTGGGGTTGACCAGTGTTGTTGAACTTGTAGATGAAGGTCTTATTTTAACCACTATTGTCACCAGGTAGAATTACAAAAATTACAACTGTTTTCAGACAGGTTTCCCTGTTTTACATTCCCATTGGTTGAGAGTTTTGGCAAAAAAACTTTGTGGCATCAAAACATTGCTCAGTTTTTTATTTGTTTTTATTATTATTTTAATATATCTAAATCTATGTCAGCAATATTGGCAATAGAAAATATATATTGCTGAACTCATCCGAAATATATTGCTGATACTTGAATGAACTTGCAATGTTTTGATGCCACAGTTTTTATACTTTTCAAGAAACCTATGAGTGGCTTGGGATACGTAATACGTATGAAGAAGACATATTTTAACAGTGAATAAATTGCACACTTCACCTTTAAAGTTGTTGTAGCTATTGGAGCTTGGACCACACAACATCTGGGAAAAGTGACCAAAAGGCCATCTACTAGAAAAAGAGTAACAATCTGTTAATGGAGGTCCAAATGAACACATTCTATACCACAAAGACTCAGAACAGGAAGAAAGCTTCAAATCTGTCATCTCCTCCTCCCTCCATCTTCTCTCCACAATTATAACAAACGAATCCTGGCACAAACAAAGGTAGAGATCTGTTAACAAACTGCGACTTTAGTCCGACTGCGATTTCGGTGGGAGGCAGCTTTTCTTCTCCAGCTCACCGGCGATCCCCGGCCGTGCCTTTCATTTGACTCTCAGTGTGTGTCACATGTTAATTAGATAAACGTACACATGCGACTCGCCCATTATTCCACATGCCGACAACCAGAACAAAGTGGAGACTGGTGGGAGCACCGCTGATGAGAGAGATGAAAAAAAAACACAACGCCATTGCAAGGGATGACAATTACCAATGGCTTTGAAGTTTTATTTATGAACTTCTCATAGTTCCCTCCTGTGGCTACATGTTAATGTATGATTCTGTGAACGCTTTTAGGACCTTTCCACCTTTTTTGAATTCATACTGAATAGTTTGTTTTGTCTTTGCTTGTTCTGTTAAAATATTTGGCTGGATGTAAATTAGGGCAGTTTTTGAGGTGCTGTCAGTGTGTGTGGGGTCATTTTTCTTTGCTTTGTATTTCTGCTTGGAGACTATGGACCTTGGTCAACCCAGACATCATATTTAATATGAAGAATGAAGAGGCTATGAAGGATAGAAGTACTTTGCGTTATGTATTATGTATTTTCACATCTGATGCTTTCGTTTTTTTTCCACTTGTGGAAATTTATACTTAGACACATTTTTGTGTATCAAGCAAGACGTTTATAAGACGTATATCTGAACAATATGTCTCTTCTGAGTAAATAAATAGCTGCTGAATCTTTCTAAATGTTACATCATTATGCCGGTGACTCACTGAATATGACCATTCCTAAATCATTCATTCAACTGATTAATTCCGAAATGAATCATGTTAATATGTGATAAGTCAATAAAGGTGCAGTGTGTAGTATTATGAGGATCTATTGACAGAAATGCAATATAATATACACTCACCTAAAGGATTATTAGGAACACCTGTTCAATTTATCATTAATGCAATTATCTAATCAACCAATCACATGGCAGTTGCTTCAATGCATTTAGGGGTGTGGTCCTGGTCAAGACAATCTCCTGAACTCTAAACTGAATGTCAGAATGGGAAAGAAAGGTGATTTAAGCAATTTTGAGCGTGGCATGGTTGTTGGTGCCAGACGGGCCGGTCTGAGTTTTTCACAATCTGCTCAGTTACTGGGATTTTCACGCACAATAATTTCTAGGGTTTACAAAGAATGGTGTGAAAAGGGAAAAACATCCAGTATGCGGCAGTCCTGTGGGCAAAAATGCCTTGTTGATGCTAGAGGTCAGAGGAGAATGGGCCGACTGATTCAAGCTGATAGAAGAGCAACTTTGACTGAAATAACCACTCGTTACAACCGAGGTATGCAGCAAAGCATTTGTGAAGCCACAACACACACAACCTTGGGGCGGATGGGCTACAACAGCAGAAGACCCCACCGGGTACCACTCATCTCCACTACAAATAGGAAAAAGAGGTTACAATTTGCACGGGCTCACCAAAATTGGACAGTTGAAGACTGGAAAAATGTTGCCTGGTCTGATGAGTCTCGATTTCTGTTGAGACAATCAGATGGTAGAGTCAGAATTTGGCGTAAACAGAATGAGAACATGGATCCATCATGCCTTGTTACCACTGTGCAGGCTGGTGGTGGTGGTGTAATGGTGTGGGGGATGTTTTCTTGGCACACTTTAGGCCCCTTACTGCCAATTGGGCATCGTTTAAATGCCACGGCCTACCTGAGCATTGTTTCTGACCATGTCCATCCCTTTATGACCACCATGTACCCATCCTCTGATGGCTACTTCCAGCAGTCTGATTTTTCCTGAAGGAAGGCCAGACTTACAATTTAAAGCCTATTGATCCAACAACCACAGACCCGTTTTAAGAGCTGGTGGATAATCTTTGTTGAGTCCTCACAACACTGGCACCTGCCTCTGCACCGAACACACCTATCACTTCCCTGAACTACAGAACCAAGAGATGAACCCATGCAAGTGGGCAACATGCAAATAATAATTGGTAAACCGCTCAGCCGAAAAGTAATCCGTAAATGTGTGGGTCCTGTCAAGCTGCAAAGTGGGTGCCTCCACATAAAAAAAACATCAAACTTCAAACACTTGACTGCAGCGCAGGGACTTCCAAACTGTAAAATCTGGCAAAGGTAGACGGTGACGACCAGCCAACTGCTCTACAGATATCGCCAATAGATATTTCGCTCGTCCACGCCCAGGAAGAGGCCATGCCTCTTTTACGCCTATGGGGCACTGCAGGCCCATAGAAGCATAGGCTAGAGCGATAGCATCCACTATCCATCTTTGCTTCATGACCGGAAGCCCTTTGGTGCTGCCACCGAAGCTTACAAAAAGCTGCTCCGACTGTCTGTACTGGGCGGAGCGCTCAATATATGCTCTAAGGGCCCTGACTGGGCAGAGGAGGTGCAACTGCTGCTCATCCTCTGTGGAGAGTAGAGCAGAGAGCGTGAAAACTTGTGCTTTGAATGGGGTTGAAAGCACTTTTGGCACATAGCCGTGTCTGGGTTTGAGGGTGACTTTAGAGTCAGCTTGCATGTAGGTCACCAACTCGCTTTACTGATGTTAATTCTAGCAGTAGTGCAGTTTTTAGCAAGAGTGACTTGAATTTGGCTGTTTGTAACCGTTAAAATTGGGCCTCTTTCAGAGCTCGAAGGACCAGATAGGTCCTAGGAGGGCACCGTAGGAGGCCATGGGGGGTTAAGCCTTCTGGCTCCCTTTAGGAAACAGACAATCATGTCGTTCCTGCCCACTGACTGGCCAGCCATTGGTGCATGAAAAGTTGTGATTGCTGCCACATAGACTTTGGCCGTGGATGGCGTATGAGGAAAGAGAGTATCAGTGATACTTCACATAAGGCTGGGTCCTGGTTTCTGGCTGAGCACCAGTCAGAGAACACAGACCATTTAAGAGCACAGAGGCATCTAGTAGACGGCACTCTAGCCTCGCTAATAGTAGGACATTTGCTGGAAGGTCCTCAAACTCCAATCGAGGGGCCACACATGAAGTGCCCACAGCTTGGGACGGGGGTGCCAAATTGTCCCGTTCGCCAGAGAAAGGAGGTCTTTCCTCAGGGGAATTGGCCATGGCGCTGCTGAGAGCAGCTGAATCAACTCGGGGAGCCAAAGCTGGGTCCGCCAGAGAGGGGCCACTAGTAGAACTGATTCTCTTTGTGACTTGGGGGAGAAGCGAGACCGGGGGGAAAGCATAAAGTAGGTGGCTGGGCCATTCGTGGGCCAACACATCCCTGCTCTTTGAGAAAAATATTGGGCAATGACTGTAGTCTTCAGAGGCGAAGAGGTTGACCTCTGCCCTCCCAAAAACATTTCATATAATTTGAACAGTTTGGCGATGGAGGGTCCATTCCCCTGGGGACACAAGGCCCCGGGACAGCATGTCTGCTCCCTGGTTCTGTTTGCCCGGCACATGCACCAGATCTCTGGCTAGTTTGTACAGCTGTAACGATCTGAGCCCGCCGTGGCGATTTATGTAGGAAACCACTGTCGTGTTGTCCATACGGACCAGGACATGTTGACCTGCGAGACATGGCAGGAAGATCTTGAGAGCCAGCACCGCTGCTATCATTTTGAGGCAGTTGATGTGCATCCGTTTCTCCGTGGGTTTCGACCAAGGGGCCAGGGCTCTGCAACAACAGCCTGAGCGCCAAGCTTGGGGAGAAACCCGTATTTCAGCCAGTACTGCAGGGGACACATGTGAAGCATGCCCAGTGGAAGCACTGAGGAAGCTGAGGCCATAAGGCCTAGCATTCCCTGAAAGGTTCTGAGAGACCTGTTGGTTCCTATTTTGAACGAGCGCGCCAGCCATCGTATGGACTGTGAGCGCTCGTCCGACAGCCAGTCTAGTATTGTGCACAGGAAAGGGATCCTTTGTCTGGGAAGCAGCGAACTCTTGGCTGTTTTTATTCTGAGACCCAGGCATTCCAGATGGCTGGGGAGCACAGATTTGTGGAATTCTAGTTCCGCCTCTGACCGGGCCAGAATGAGCCAGTCGTCGAGGTAGTTCAGAATGCGCATTCCCATCTGTCTCAAAGGGGAAAGTGCCGCACTTTGTAAAAGTGTGAGGTGCCAGAGACAGTCCGAATGGCAGGACTGTAAACTGGTAGACCTTCCCGTCGAACGCAAATCTCAAGAACGGTCTGTGACGGTGAATTCTCTGGATATAAAAGTAAGCATCTTTCAGATCCACTGAGAAGAAACAATCCATTGTGTGAATCTGTGCAAGGATATGCTTCAACGTTAACATTCTGAAGGGCCGTTTGATAAGGGCCTTGTTCAGATGTCTGAGGTTCGCTAGGTTTAATTGGGTTCGCTATAACAGCGGGCGAGTGAAATCGATGCTTGATGCTTGCACTCGCAACAACAACAACAATTTCTCCCTCGGCCAGAACTGAAACGGGCCGTTGGGGGGAAACTTTGAGCACTTTGGGGGTCTCCGCGAGACTTAGCCCTCCCCTCTTCCTTTTCCGCAGATCAGGACTGCTTCTTCTGTTCAGGGTCCAGCGCTATCTTTGGCCTTGACGCTTGTTTGGGAAGTGTTTTTGTCTGACTGGGGCGCTGCCGCTGCTCAGGGGGGTGGCCGTGGCTGAGTGGCTGCAGTCAGTTTCAACTGTTGCTGAGTCGGTGTTCTCTGGCAACTCGAGGAAGCAGAATTGGACCGTTTTGACAAAAAGTGTCGCATGGCCTGGGACCCCTTTTGTGCAGCGGTGAAGCGCTCTGAGAATCCATCCACAGCTGGGCCAAAGAGACTAGTGAAGAGATTTGTGCATCAAGGAAGGCGATCCTGTCTGCCTCCTTGATCTCTTATCACAAGGTTCTAACACCACAAGGTTCGCCATGGTTCTGCCTATGGCCTGGGCTGTGGTTTTCGTGGCACGCAGGGCTAAGTCTGTGGTGTTGTGGAGGTCACGGAAAGCTTCTGAATCAGTTCCAGTCTCGAAAGTGCGGAGGAGTTTGGTCTGGAAAACTTGTAGGACCGCCATCGGGTGGAAGGTGGAGCCTACTTGGCCGGCGGATGTGTAGGCCCTACCCGTCAAGGCTGCTTGGACGAATGAGAAACCTTGGCTTTCCATCCTACTGCTGCGGGCGGGCAGAGATGCGCAGCCATGGCTTCGTCCAGCGGTGGCAGCTTCTCATACCCCTTTTCCTCTGCCCCGTCAATGGTCGAGAGCGTGGTCGAGGAAGATGGACGCAGGCGTGTAGAGTAGGGAGCTCGCCACGATTTAGTCAGTTCATCTTGGACCTCTCGGAAGAACGGTGCTGCTCCCGGGGAGGAACCACTCATCCAATCGGCTGCGTGCAGGCTCATCAGGCGAGGCCCAATCAAGACCTAACTTGCTGAAGGCTTTTGCGAGGAAGCACATGAGTTCAGCGTCGTTTTTTCCGGTAGAGCGTGATGGGTGGAGTCGCGTTCTGAAAAGAGCACTATCCATGAGCGGAGAGATGAGAGCGGCATACTCTCGCAAAGAGAGCAGCCGGATCCGGTAAGAGCAAATAACACACTCGCTGTGCCCGTACTCTTCATGCAGAGTGGGGACATTTGCAACAACGTTGCTGCTCTATTGTGAATAATAGAATTGCACAAAAAGGATATGCTGGTGTTCTCGCCAGAAAGCGCAGGGAAACAGGATTGCAGGCGATTGAGCACGCTGATAAACAGGCTGCTGGCTTGAACACTGGAGGCCGGTCACTGGCTGGCTGCTGTTCTGCTGCAGGCTCTTCTCTCGTTGGCAAAGACTTCGAGCAGGAGAATCAGCGAATGTCAGAAGATCGTTGCTGAAGGAGAATAAATCTGAATCCATGGCAATCCGAGCGTCTTTTATAGGCAGATGCCCCGCCCATTCTGGCGGGCTCTGCGATGAGTTTGGTGTGCCTCACACCGATTGGTTCGCGCAGTTACGCCGCTCTGCCATTGGTTTGTGCAGTTCTCACTGACCAGCCAATAGCATGCGAGTAGGTCTCGGCACTGTTATGGCTGTGCAGTAGCACTGCGTGATTTTATAAAAGACTTCAGTATTCAAGAAAATTTGTTTTCCCAATGCGTCTAGGGACGCAATACGAAAGAGAACACAATTTATCCACCAGCATTCACTCTCACAACCAGTAACTGTTTTTGCCATTTACTCACCTGAACTCTGCCATTCGTCCATCTGTTCAATAAATAACTCTTTGGGTTGTTTATATCTGTCTTTGAATCTTGTTTATCCTGACAATCATTCATACACTCAACCAATTCTTTCAAAAACACTGATTTGTTTAGGTATAAGGCCTATTATGTATTTTCCTATGACATATGAGTCATTTGAATCATTCACTCAACAAATTCATTAAAAAACACTGTTTAAGTTAGGAACAAAGTGACTTTTTATGAGCGAGTCATTTGAATTATTTACTCAATCGATTTACTCAAAAACACTGATTCATTCAGATGCAAAACGTGACTATCGTTTAATGTGTATATACAATACGATATTTTGGCTTCAGGCCCAAATGTTATAAAATTATTATCAGCACACTGCATGTCATGCTGCATGTCCAGCCAGATTAGAAAATTGCAAGTAACTGTTGTATAATTTGTATTGACAGTGTGTTGCTGTAATTGAAATCACATGCAGCACTTGTGAGCGGACCTCTCCTAGAAGAGACGTGGCCCATGAGAGCAGAGATGGGCTTTGATTGAGCTCCGTCCCTCAGTCTGGTGTAAAAGGCCTCAGTTCTGTTTACTGTTCTGGCCTGCTGAGCACACGAGTGAGGGCCCTCACCTCAGCTTCAAGCTCTGAGGGGAAAAAAGTGACATTTGAGGGGCACTTTACAAAACTCGCTCTGCGAAAGATCTTCTGTATCACCTAAAGAGCCTTTGTCAGTCATTGGAAAGCTGTCACCTGGCAGGGAGATACAGCCAGGCGACCGGATGACAGGTTGGAATTAATGAGAAGAGTATGACAGCAGCCGAAGAAGAGATGGGGGGGGGTGTAAGAAAGAGAGAGAGAGTGAGAGATGTAGAAAGGGGTAGAACGGAAAAGAATGGCATGGTCTTTGTTTCTCCTAAAGAAATGTGCTGAAGGGGTTGTGGACCTGCTTCAGCCATAAAACAGAAATGAGGCATGAGAAAGAGGGCAGAGAGAGGACTAAAAGGAGAGAGGGATTGGAATGGATAATGATAGTGTATGAAAGTGTTTCTTGTACAATATTAGTGTGTTGCATTAGTGTGTTGTAATTGGAAACAACAATACTAATGTCAGTCAAATTCCTACATTATCGTGATTTTAAATTCTCTAGTTAAAGGGATAGTTCATCCAAAAATGAAAACTTTTTTATTACAAACAATAAATGTATGAAGAATATACTGTCCATTTTTTCTATATAGTGAAAGTGAATAAGAACAATAAAAAGATCATAAAAGTTATCAACATGAACTGTGAGCCATACTTCAAATCTTCTGAAGCCATATAACTTTGTGCAATGACAAGACAGACCATTCAATCATTATTCACTAAACATTTCAACAGCCACCCTTGTTTTCCATGGCGTATTTATAAGAGTTTGTGAAAAATGTGGTAATGCCCTATGAATCAGTTGGATCTTTTCGAAGAATCAGCTGATGTATATCATTCACAAATTGCTCTGATCTGGTTCTCGAGTTCAGTTCAATGACTGGAGTGAAAGACTTTCAATGACTAACCGGTTTCATTTATTTTATTTATTTCATTTTTTAATTAAGTGTCATATGGCTTCAGATGACTTGGAATATAGATATCAATGCAATGGACTACTTTTATTTTTATTGTGTCCTTTTTTAAACTTGAAAGCTCCAGTCCCCAGTCATTGTAACTGCATAGAAAAAGAACAACCAGTAAGTTGCTCAAAATTCCTTCTTTTGTGTTCCACAGAGGGGGAAAAAGTAATAATGGTTTGAAACAACATGCGGATGATAAAATTTTTTAATAATCCTTTAAGAATCCAGTCTTCCTGAGGTCTGAGGTGGTAATAATCTAAATTCTGCTTTAGCTGCACTGTCGTTCTTAAGGTTGCCATTCACAAAGCACATCTTGTCAGTCTAAAAAGCAGCGGAAGCTCTTTTCAAAGCCTGACACTCTTTAAATCTAATCAATCTCAAATCGTGTTTCAGCATCCACATAAATGCCTCAAACAGGTTCTCTGTTTAAAAAGCAATCAGTGCATCAAGCATGAACAGTGCATCCTGTGTTTCTGCGTGTGTGAGAGTGCATTCGCCAGTGTGTTTGTATTGTTGTAACAATTTGTGTAATGCGAATGGGAACACACCTCTCCAAAACAGTAAATGAGTTCTGTCAATGTTTGCGCATCTCAATTAATCAGGGGGAACAATGGCCAGTGGGGCTGGGGGCTGTCAGGGATGGTTTGTTGGCGACACGTCAAAAAGAGACACTGCAGGCTGAAAGACGTCTACACTTTCCCTGGCTCTCAGATTCTTTGAGTCTTTATTTGAGCATGTGTCTAAAATTAAGTGTTAAAATTCAATTAAAGTTAATTCAAATTTACCCTATTTACTTTTCTAATTCACAATTTTTATTAGGGATGCGCCGATACGATATTCAGTATCGGTATCGGCTCCGATACGCCATTATTTGCCGGATCGGGTATCGGTCAGACAGGACCGATCCAAATCCGATACTGTGCGTATAATATTCTGTGTTATTGTTAAGCCCCAGGGCCCCACAAAAGGCAAAAAAACTAAATAAGCATCATCAACGCTTCGTGCACTATATTTAGGCCCAATCCCATTTCTACCCCTTAGCCCTTCCCTTTCCCCTACCCCTTCGTTTTGCACGTTCACGTGAAGGGTAGGGGTGTCTCGATTCTCTTTTGGCTGGAGTGGTAGGGGTAAGGGGAAGGGCCAGATAGCCCTTCAAACAAAGATTTTTTTCGGGAGCACACTACGAACGAAGGGGTATGATGAATTTCATATACTGCATATGCCAACTACCGTGCTGCTAGAATGCGTGTAGTGATGTTGTCACTCGGGATCGATCACTTATGTGTTGCCTGGATGCCAGTTTCTCTGTTGACAACCATTTGAGTGATGTGAACTAATAATTAATAAATTAATAATACAATTAAAAAAAAAATCTGGTCATCCTTCAGAACGCAGTCGATATTTATATCACGTATATCGTCTGTAAACTCGTGCATTACAAAGGCAACAATTGACTCGTTTGTATTACATTGCAAAGAGCTCCGTTATCGCAGCACCACAATAGAAAATGAAACCATATCCGTACTGGCCGGCTCGGATCAGCACGGAATGGAACGGTTAACAAAAAATGAGAACAGTTTGGCCCAATGGAAAAGCGGCTTCACCAGTCTTGTATATTCTGTATCATCTTATGGAACTCGATAGCTCATACGTTTTTGAACTGAAAACGAGCGCCGTTTTCTTAAGTCCAAATACAGCGCAAAACAACGTTGGGAGTGAGTGATCTGTTAAATGTGCTTGCGCCTGATTTCTGTTAGATATAGCCTATGCACTACTCTGCTGTTCATACTGGTTAAATGTTACAGAACACTAATAAAAGAAACGGGGTATGATGATGTAAGATGACGTGTAATGGTGTAGTAGTGGTGTCCCATTTCTTAGGGGAATATTTTCACCCCTACGCCTTGCCACTCTGTTTCAAGGGGGAAGGGGTATAAAATAGAATTGGGATTGGGCTTAAGTGTTCTGAAGCCATTCTATTGTTTAATGTGTAGTACAAATGAATATTTAGGTCATTAAATTCAAGTTCACATAAATGCTTCCCTCCGCAGCGTCTGTCAGTCATTCTCCATTCAAACTACTTGTCGCGTTCGGTTACGACAGTCAACACGATGAAACTCTCCAAGATGATTCAATGTTCCTGTTATTATGCTTGATCTGTAGATAACGGTCTATGGTTTCATAAAATGACTTTATCTTGCTGGAGTTTATTGCTGTTTATAAATCGTGTTACTTTCTACCGGGTGTCTGTTAGATCACAACACAGGACTAGAGATTGTATTGTTCTTCACACACATAGTAACTGAATTTCCCTTTCAGTTGGTCACGTTCGACGTACGTCGGAACTGACCGACGAATTGGGATCTGTTTTCAGAGACCGACCTACTTCGAGTAATTAAAAACGAGCCAATAAACATTGGCATGCGATCACGCATTCCACGCACCGCCCCGCGTTGCGGGTATAAATAAGGAAGTGGAAGTGCCGCATACCGCTTTCAACTTCGGAGCCGAGCATTCAGCATTCCTGGTGTTCCTACGAAGAGTTTTTCAACATTATCTACGAGCAGAGAGAAAGAAGGTCCTACCTGTTCCGGTCCAGTGTCGGAGTGACGGTGCCTTGCAGCGGTGGTCGCGAGACTCCGAGGAGAACAAACAGCTGTTTTCACAGCTCGCTGGGCGTTTTCCCATTGAGTGCTCACAGCGGGCTTGCACCTTTGAACCGCTGTGAGCCGCGGCCATTTCCCCTGTGTGCCTCGGCACTGTCGGAGCGGTTTCTTTCTTCTCTCACTAAAAGAGCAACACGGTTTGACCCTGTGTCTTTTTCAAGATGTCATTCAAACCGTGTGTTTCTGGATGCCGTCGGTTTCTGTCCCCAGTTGACGGATACGATCGCTGTCTCTCGTGTTTGGGCGTTCAGCACGCAGAGGCGGCTTTCGTGGATGAGTCATGTTCGCACTGCACGAACATGACCATCGCAGTGCTACGGTCTAGGCTCCAATACCTCAAAAGGGGTGGAGTCCCATTGCGCATCCCCCGATCTAGTGGTCCTCCCGCTGCAAAGCAGAGGGCTGCTACTTTGGCTGATGCCTTTGGTGGAGATCTGAGGGTGACGGTCAGGGCACCCCCGCCCAGTCAACAGGCTGCTCGGGCCCCTCCCCCCTCCGCTGCGCCGGCGCAGTTCCCGGAAGATTGCGGTGGACCTTCCCATGGGGGGCCGCCCGTTTCTTTCGGGGCTCCTGCTGAGGATATGTTATCGATAGCTGCATTGGGGGACGAGCTAATGGACTCTGGAGATGAGGATTCGGCTGCGTTGCCCCCTTCGGGTGTGGCACCGTTGCCCGAGTCTGATCCAGAGCTCACGGCTATGCTTTCCCAGGCCGCCGCGAGTGTCGGGCTCGAGTGGAACCCTCCACCGTGTCCTGAACCCTCGCGGCTGGACGATTGGTATCTCGGGACGGCCCGTGCTGGTTCTCAGCGCCCCGCCCCAGTGCCTTTCTTTCCGGAAGTGCATCAGGAGCTCACGAAGTCGTGGACAGCGCCCTACAGCGCTCGTTCACGATCAGCGAGTTCCTCCGTCCTCACTACCCTCGATGGAGGCGCGGCTAAGGGCTACGTGGAGGTCCCTCCAGTGGAACGGCCGGCTGCACCTCCGCCTGCTCGTCGCCGAGGGCGTCCCCCTGCGGCCGCCTCCGCCCCTGCTAAACCCAAGCAGCAGCCTCCACCATCGGGGAAGCAGGGTGCCGGCCGTCAGGGTGCCGCCCAACCCGTGTCGGGGCCCGCTAAGTCGGCAGGCAAGCGCAAGGGCAAGCGGCCCTGACACGGGGAGCCCAGGGAGAAGAGGAGCTGCTCCAGGGGAGGTGGTGTCCGCACCCCTCCTCCCCCCGGAGGAGGACCGGGGGGAGAATGTCAAGACTGGTACCGTGAACATCCTGCCGCTGGCCCTCCGGGGTCCAGCGGTACCCACATTCTCAATAAAAGAGCAGTTTCTTCCCTCCCTGAGCCCTGAGAGGGACAGGTTGGCAGTGCGCGACGCCCCCGGGCCTTGCCACTCCTTTCCTTCCCTCTCACCCCTCGCCAGGGGTCAGCAGAGTGGGCACCGAGGACGCCCCCGGGCCTTCTCACCCACTCTCTGCCCCACCTGGAGTATTCAGACAACACTCCGGGCCGCCTCCGGGCCTCCCGAGTCGGGTCTGAATACTCCACCTCGCTGCCTCACCCCGGGTACGTCTGTGGTGCCGTTGGTCCCGCTAGTTCGGTCTCTGGGGGCCTGGCTAGGTCTCCCCAGGCCGTCTCGCTGGCTCATCCGTACCATCAGACTCGGCTATGCGATTCAATTCGCACGCCGGCCTCCCAAGTACAGGGGCATCCTCTTCACCTCCGTGCGGAGCAGCGATGCCCATGTCTTGCGGTCCGAGATCGATGTCCTGCTGGCGAAGGGCGCGGGCGAGCCGGTTCCTCCTGCCGATATGAGGTCGGGGTTCTACAGCCCCTACTTCATTGTACCCAAGAAAGGGGGTGGGTTAAGACCAATCTTGGACCTGCGCATTCTGAATCGGGCCCTGCACAAGCTTCCGTTCAAAATGTTAACGCAGAATCGTTAGCGATCGACCTGAATGACGCGTACTTTCATGTCTCTATCCTTCCTCGACACAGACCGTTCCTGCGCTTTGCGTTCGAGGGGAGGGCATATCAGTACAAAGTCTTGCCCTTCGGGCTGTCAATGTCGCCTCGCGTCTTCACGAAGGTCGTCGAGGCAGCCATTGTTCCGCTCAGAGAACGCGGCGTTCGCTTACTCAACTGTCTCGATGACTGGCTCATACTCGCCCAGTCTCGGGAGCAGTTGTGCGAAAACAGGGACATGGTGCTCAGTCACCTCAGCCTGTTGGGACTTCGGGTCAACCGAGAGAAGAGCAAACTCTGCCCTGCGCAGAGGATCTCTTATCTCGGTATGGAGCTGGATTCGGTCAGCCGGACAGCGCGCCTCACTCCAGAGCGCGTCCAGTCAGTGTTGAACTGCTTGAATACGTTCAAAGGCAGGACAGCGGTCCCATTGAAATTCTTTCAGAGGCTCCTGGGGCATATGGCATCTGCAGCCGTGGTAACGCCGCTCGGATTGCTTCATATGAGACCGCTTCAACGCTGGTTGCACGACCGAGTCCCGAGATGGGCGTGGCAGAGCTGTCGGTACCGGGTCCTAGTTACTCCTTACTGTCGCCAAATCTTCAGTCCGTGGTCAGACCCCTCGTTTCTCCGGGCCGGAGTGTCCCTAGAACAGGTGTTGAGGCATGCTGTGGTCTTCACGGATGCCTCATCCACGGGCTGGGGGGCCACGTACAACGGGCACGCAGTTTCGGGTCTGTGGACGGGGCCCCAACTGCGTTGGCATATCAATTGCCTAGAGTTACTGGCGGTACGTCTTGCCCTGGCCCGGTTCAAGAAACCGCTTCGGGGCAAGCACGTACTGGTCCTTTCGGACAGCACTGCGGCCGTTGCGTACATCAACCGTCAGGGTGGTCTACGCTCCCGTTGCATGCTCCGGCTCGCCCGCCATCTCCTCCTGTGGAGTCAGAAGTTTGTGAGGTCACTTCGTGCCATTCACATCCTAGGTGCGCTGAACCAGACAGCCGACGAGCTCTCTCGCCAGTCGACACCTCCGGGCGAATGGCGACTCCACCCCCGGAGCGTCCAGCTGATATGGGACCACTTCGGAGTTCCACAGGTAGACCTGTTCGCTTCTCCGGACTCGACCCATTGCCAGTGGTACTACTCCCTGACCGGAGGTACCTTAGGCATAGATGCACTGGCGCACAGCTGGCCCCGGGACCTACGCAAGTATGCGTTCCCCCCAGTGAGCCTTCTCGCACAGACACTGTGCAAGGTCAGGGAGGACGAGGAGCAGGTCTTGTTAGTTGCGCTCTACTGGCCCAACCGGACCTGGTTCCCAGAACTCACACTCCTCGCGACAGCCCCTCCCTGGCCGATCCCCCTGAGGAAGGACCTGCTTTCTCAGGGGCGGGGCACTCTATGGCACCCGCGTCCAGACCTCTGGAATCTCCATGTCTGGTCCCTGGACGGGACGCGGAGGTTCTAGGTGGCCTACCACAAGCAGTGGTAGACACCATCGCTTCAGCTAGAGCCCCCTCTACGAGGCGCCTCTACTCTCTGAAGTGGAACCTGTTCGTCGAGTGGTGCTCTTCCCGCCGGGAAGACCCCCGAAAGTGTTTGATTAACATTGTGCTTTCCTTCCTGCAGGATGGGTTGGATCGAAGGCTGTCTCCCTCCACCCTCAAAGTGTACGTCGCAGCAATAGCGGCGTATCATGATGCAGTAGATGGTAAATCCTTAGGTAAGCACGACTTAATCGTCAGGTTCCTTAGAGGTGCGAGGAGACTAAATCCTCCTCGTTCTACCTCGATACCCTCTTGGGACTTAGCCCTGGTGCTCAGAGCACTTCATGGTCCCCCATTTGAGCCTTTGCAGTCTGTTGAGATAAAAATCCTGTCCATGAAGACAGTTCTCCTGATTGCATTGGCTTCAATCAAGAGGGTAGGGGACCTGCATGCACTCTTGGTCGACGAATCGTGCCTAGAATTCGGGGCGGCCAACTCTCACGTTGTCCTGAGACCCCGGCCTGGATACGTGCCCAAGGTTCCTACCACTCCCTTTCGGGACCAGGTGGTGAACCTGCAAGCGCTGCCTTCGGAGGAGGCAGACCCAGCCCTAGCTTTGTTATGTCCCGTCCGCGCTCTTCGCGCTTACGTTGACCGGACTCAGAGCTTCAGATCCTCACAGCAGCTCTTCATCTGTTACGGAGGCCAGCAGAAGGGAAAGGCTGTCTCCAAGCAGAGGTTGGCCCACTGGATAGTGGATGCCATTGTCTTGGCCTACCAGTCCCAAGACGTACCTTGCCCGTTCGGGTTGCGAGCACACTCAACAAGGAGTGTTGCTTCTTCCTGGGCGTTGGCTCAAGGCGCCTCGCTGACAGATATATGTAGAGCTGCGGGCTGGGCGACACCTAACACGTTCGCTAGATTTTATAGCCTCCGTGTAGAGCCGGTATCTTCCCGCATTCTCGCCCCCAGTGGCCAGCAGCGCTAAGTGCCCGTTCTAAGTGTCGGCTTGCATACGCCACTCCCGCCCTCTGGGCCGGATACGTGCGTCTATTTTGCTCCAGTCGTGTTCCCCGAAATTCAGCTAACCCTGTGAGTTCCTCCGTCACCCCTTCGGTGTCAGACGTGGCGGCCGTCTGATGCCAGGCCTGCACCCGTATGCTTGTGGAACGTGTGTGTAGGCTGGGTTCCATATGTTGCGGTCCCCTCTAGGCTACCCCATATGTGTGTTTTCCACGGTACCAGCTACCCTACTCGGCTAGCCCCGTGTCTTTCCCTCGACAGAGCTTCCTCTGTCGTCTCTGGCTGTGTTCTCCCCCCCCCCCCTGGAACCAGGTTGGGTCCACTCCAGAGACTGCCATTTGTTGCACTACCCTGTTAGGTTAGTCCTTATGTGTATTCCACCTCTCCTTCCATTGAAGGATGTGGTCCGCAGCGTACCATCTTCCGAGACGGGCACGCTTTCCCAGCGTTATCCATAGTTACGCTGAGTGGGTCTTGCAGGAACAGCAGTGACTGTCCTTCCCTGCCCGGAGCCCTGACTCCCACTCTAACATAGGAGTGGTCCAGCGAGCTCAGGCAGGACGCTGGAAGGGCCAGCCTCCTGGCGTGTTGGTAGGGATCCCAATTCGTCGGTCAGTTCCGACGTACGTCGAACATGACCGACTGAAAGGGAACGTCTCGGTTACGTATGTAACCCTCGTTCCCTGAAGGAGGGAACAGAGACGTACGTCCCGTCGCCAGGTGCTGTGCTTCAGCTGAAGGCCCAAACCACTTGTCTCGGCTCCTCAGTTGAAAACGGTATGCGGCACTTCCACTTCCTTATTTATACCCGCAACGCGGGGCGGTGCGTGGAATGCGTGATCGCATGCCAATGTTTATTGGCTCGTTTTTAATTACTCGAAGTAGGTCGGTCTCTGAAAACAGATCCCAATTCGTCGGTCAGTTCCGACGTATGTCTCCGTTCCCTCCTTCAGGGAACGAGGGTTACATACGTAACCGAGACGTTTTAAACTGGTAAAAGGCTCAATAAAATATTGCACAGACAGATAAACTATGCATCGATATATCTTCCCTTTGTGTTTTGACTAACTTTTCAATGCGGACGGAGCGCTGCGACTCCATGTTGCTTCAAGGGCATCATCCTGTGCACGGGATACGCATAAGCGCTTTGTGCCACTCTGTATTGGAGCCTTTCGTATTATAATACTTTTGCGCAATGAAAGATTATTTATAGCCTTTCTTGTTCTGCCCTATCTATAATATGTTGCTGCCTCATTAAAAAAGCTGCACTATACATTTAAAAGAAATGTCTTAGGCCCTATTATAAATAGGCCCTATTTGTATAAATATATTTACTTTGTATTTTACAACAATGTGTAACATAAATGTTTAGATTTTATACAATTATTGTGCACTCATGATTTTTCTAGAGTAACTTTTGCTGCTGAATTATCCACTAATCTAGTTTATAGTAGTATTTTTTGTCATAGATTGTGATTTATATATTTTTTAATTTGTTGTTTTTCTTTATGATTAAGCTGTCTGTATTTAGTAGATTGTGTTTAACACACAAAATAGTGATTATCAGTTGAACACACTGAGGTATAGAAATTCTACATTTAATTTTTAAACAAAACTGTGCTGGTATCGGATTGGTATCAGTATCGGCTGATACTCTGAATTTTTGGTATCGGATCGGTTCTTGAAAATTTTTGGTATCGGATCGGTACTGTTCTTGTTACAGTGCATGTTATTCCAAAGAAATAAACAGTTAAAATATTTTCAAATATTGTTGTACACTAGACATTTGGGGGCGCATCTTCTGAAGTACCGAATCTCTGGATCAAAACGCTAGGGCTGTGTATCACCAACAATGTCACGATGCGATACGCATCACGATACTAAAGTCACAATACGATATGTATCACGATATAGATCAATTTGGAATTTTTATTTATTTTAGTTCAGTAACAGTTAATATCTGTTTATTGAATAACCAGTGTTATAACAGTTGTGATAAGTGAACAACTATTTTGTTTTTGTCATTAAAAAATAATGAGTTAAATGAAATAAATAAATAAATTGTCACAATTTTTTGTGAATGGCTCGATTCAATATTGATTATTGAATATATATCAGGTACACACATCTCTCAACTAATGCTGTAAACTATGGGAGTCAATTGTAGTCTACTATAATATTAAGATAAAAATGAACTGATTTATACAAACACTTAAATTACACTCAATCATGTTTTTTAAAATAATAAAGTTATAATATAAACTTTACAAATTACATAATTATATTTCTACTCCATTTTGTTTTTGAAATATATTTAAAGGGTGGCTGTCATAAAAACTTGCCAGATTAATTCAAACATGCATGAAATATCGAAAATAAATGGTAAATTCTTGGTCAAAAAAATTTGCTCATTCATGTTTATTTTGCGCTGTATTAAGGCAGAGGAGAGGATCAGTTCACGTGCGCTGCGTTCTGTCGTTGCTCTTGAGCTGAGCTGCACCAGAGCAATCTTGTGCCAAAGCGGCATAACGGTATTAATGTTTTTAGGTTTTGTAATAAAATGGACGTAATTTGAAATCTGAGACTTTGTTTCATATCAGTAGTAACAAAGCACAAAGATAATTTCGATTTAAAGGATGGGAGGTGCGCTGCAAAATGCAATTGGTTAGTTTACTTGTAAGCAACCAATTAACTTTAGACCTTTTAAGACCAACTCCTCGCCGACGTGCCTCTCAAAGTAGATGTAAGCCGGACTGCCATTGGACAGTATGACCGAACGTGTCATCATGACAGCAGGAACTTTGTTTGTCTTCGTTTTTAGAGCTCCTTGGTTCAGCTTAATGCAGAGATGCAAATATTTTTTTGTTTGTTTTGTTTTTTATGTTATAATTTAAATCTGAAATTTGAATAAATCTCTTTACATGCATACTAGGGATGCCACAATTCTCAATATAATATTGAACCGTTTGGTACGGCATTCACGGTTCAATACGTGCTTGTGAATTGCGTTTTTTTTTCGGTTTTGCATTTAATTAATTATTTTTCTACAAATTCTATAATTTGCCTCCATCCCAATATACTGAACAACGCAACATACATTCACATCACACGTTAGTGGTAGAGTTATACTCACGGAACACTATAGTTATTCAAAATAACGAAAGCTCATTATTTGCATGCGTTTTAAAGCCTTGCCGGTTTCATTCGCGTGCGCGGTTTTAACATGTGCTTTTCCAAGCGCGCGCACTAAACGCCTGTCAAACACGTGATTACAGGACTAAGTAGTCATCTTACTGTGCTAATACAGTCAAATACACACAAGGTTAACATAAACACAGTCGGTTATGTCTAAAGTGAAAGTAAAATCGTGTGTGTCTGTATATTAGATGCACGCAGGTCTTAAATTGACAACAGCACAGAAGTGAACACGCGGTCCTTAAAGGGACAGTTCACCTCTAAAATTATGTCATTATTTACTCACTCTAATATTGTTTCAAACCTGTATTCATTTCTCGATGACAGAATTTTCATTTTTGAGTGAACTATCCCTTTAATGTTAATACAACAACAAAAGACAAAGAGAAAATCACTCACTTCTCTTGACTGAAAAACTTATACAGTAGGCCTAGCTAAGACTCAATGTATATTTTATAGTGAAGTCTATGTAGTGTTTTATTTTGACATTCATTCATTCAATTTCATACTTTAATGCTGCTGTACAGCTCTGAGCTGCCAGTGTAAATCTTTATTTATATATATATATATATATATATATATATATATATATATATATATATATATATATATTTTTTTTTTTTTTTTTTTTTTATATTATATTATACAATATACTAGGAATGCAAGGTTTTTTTTAAAGTAAAGTTTTAAGTTTAAGTAAGGTTTTTCAATTATTTTAAGTAAAATAAAGAAAGAGTATTGCAATAAAAAAGTCTTTTTTTCTCCTTAACCTCTTGCTGTTCCTGTCGCTTAAGAATAGAATAACAAAAAACTGATGTTGTGACAAGCCATGCAAACCTAACCGAACCGAACCGAACCGAAAACCGTGGTTAAAAACCGAGGTATGTATTGAACCGTGGACTAACTGTATTGTTGAATCCCTAATGCATACTTTACATGGGTGACAGATTGATACATTTGGGTGTGTATCAAATATTGCTATGATTGAATATAAAACTGCAGCTCACACTTATTTCTAGGAAACAAGCACTGAACATACAAACACATCAGAAAGTGTCACTTTTAGAAACCCACCACTCAACGACTAAACACTTTTTGTTTTCATCGCATCTTGAGATTTGTCAAATCGGGTCTCGTTACACTAATTAAAATACCTAGGGGATGGAGACTTAACCATGTCAGCAAGACAGAGAGAAAGAGAAAAAAGAGGGAGAAGAGGAGATAAAGATAAATGGCGCATCAGAAACCAATTATCACAGGAAGCAGATTAAAACGCTTTCGCATTTTCACACACAAAAGAGAATGCGAGTCACTTTTTACTGATTACACCTTCCGTCTCTCTCTTCTCATTCGTTAACGTGTTTGTTAAATCCCCTCTTGTGTTCATTAGCTTCTTCGCTTAGATACTGTCAACATTTGTTCTCTCAGCACTGTTTGTCCAACAAGATCTTCCTCCTACCAGTTTAAAGGAAGAGAGATCCTGTTAGCAGTTATTCAGTTCTGCTCTGGGCCTCAGGAGAGATCACACATTCGGGTGACACCAGTGAAACTGATAAAGCTATCTGTCAGTGGAACCTAAGGAACCAGATTTAGCAAGTACTTACAACATGTTAAAATATTTTAATGAATAACAATTATATGCCAAAATATCACTTCTGTTTTCTCCTCCTCTCTCTCTCTCTCTCTCTCTCTCTCTCTCTCTGTCTTCAATTTACCTTATCTTCATCTTCTACTGCAGTGTTCGTCACTAGAGTACTCTGTAATATAAGCGGATATTTATATAGGCCGTAAAGAGAGGGTAGAAAATAATATTGAGAAAGGGAATGATAAACAGAATTCGAACTTGCATAGCCCTCACCACAGCTCAATGGTAGTGCACTAACTGCTGGGCCACAGCTACAACACATCAGAAGTTTTTTCTTCATTCGAAAATGTGCATTGTTTAAAGGATAATGTACAGTTAGCAGCTCATATTCATAAAATAAACCAGATAGAGATTGTACATCTGCTTCATAAATGCCAACTTGCCAAAACAAAACAAATGAATGTGCATGCATTATTGATTTTAGTTTAAATTATTGTATTACGTGACAATAAAGAGAGAACAGAGTAAAATGCAAATTGGTTACTTGACCTCAGAAGGGTCTGATTGACCAATCCGAATAAAGAATTCCAGAGTGCCTTTGCTAACATTATTCATCTCATTATTATTTTGACTATACCACAATTATTACAGTAATTACTATGATAATCATCATCAAATAATTGTTTATTTAAAGTAACAGTAAGAAAACTTTATGCAAACTGAAGGGAACCTGCACCTGCAGATAATGTAGTCTTTTTCAAGATGCTTAGCTAGGAGAAGCATCCTAGATTAATGGAGACTCTTTCTGGGGTACTTACCTGAGTGGCCTGCCTTTTGAAGTCCTCAGCTGGTGCCAGTGTGGGGCTCTCTTTTAGCTTGTGACAGATTGACTCTATTTTCAGCTGCAATGAACTGTTACAGCGAGAGAGATAGAGATAGAAGTTGCATTTTGATGTACAATCCAGGGCTCCAGACTGTGACAAATGCTACAAAAAGATGTGTGGAAATAATATAAAGTCTAGTTAGTTGAGACAACTTTGTGCATGCCCATATAAACAGTTTCATCAGATATCATCCTGTTAGAGTGCAAGCCAGGTGCCATGATGTCTGATTCACAAATTAATCTAGTCAGTCAAAAAGATTCTCCAAACCCGCTCGTGAGTTAGTAGTTCAGTCAGTCAGTGAATTGTTCAGAACCTTTCCTTAAAGGGAGGTCTAATGCTATTTCATGCGTTCTGACTTATTTACACTGTTAAAGAGTTGGATTCTCATGCTAAACATGGGCAAAAAAAAAAAAAAACACTAGTTAATTCGAATCAGTTTCTGAAAGTTTTTTTTTTAGAGTATGGCCCTGTATGACATCATAAAGGGCGGAATTGCTTGTATGGGCACATCAACCAGAGCAAGAGCGTGCCCATCAACGAGCTTCGTTCGGGTTACAGAAGTCGTCGGCAGCGCTGTCCTTTTGTTTTTAGACCACGACATCAACAATTCTAAAAGTATGTTTTTGGTTGTGAGGGAAAGATAACCTTGTTCAGCTTCCCAAATAACCCAGCGTTAAGGAAACAATGGATGCAGTTTGTTTTTTTCAGAGCAGCAACAGAGTTTTGCAAGTGTGTTTGTTTGTTCCCTGTCACGAGTCGGAACCGCAAGCGGTGAGTAAAACTGCATCAAATGTCTGTATTTTGTTGGCAATCGGTGTGCATAAGTGCATATAATGTAAACAACATGAACATATAGTGAATCAAAAGTTATCCAGGGTTAATGCCATGATGTATTTTGTGTGTGTGTGTGTGGGCATGTTTTTGTGAAATATCAGGACACAAATGTGTATAATGACATGGGTATGACATAGGTATTACAAAAAGAGGGTGAAATATGAAGACGTTCCCCATATCCTCACTTTTCAAAATGCTTATAAATCACACAGAACAAGGTTTTTTTCACAGAAAGTAAACTGCGCAGTCTCCTGTGATGGGTAGGTTTAGGGGCAGGGGCAGTGTAAGGGGATAGAAAATACGGTTATGCCTATGGAATGTCCTCACATTTCACAAAATCAAACGTGTGTGTGTGTGTGTGTGTGTGTGTGTGTGTGTGTGTGTGTGTGTGTGTGTGTGTGTGTGTGTGTGTGTGTGTGTGTGTGTGTGTGTGTGTGTGTGTGTGTGTGTGTCTGTGTGTGTGTGCGCTCATGTCTCTAGCTCCGCCCACTGGACACCTGCACGAGTTCGGCTGTTTTCGGAAATAATTGGTACAGCGTATCTGTCTTTTATAAATATGATAAAACTAAAGACTCTCTTGAGATATAAATGATGCAATACTACTCTATAGGTACTCAAGATAAACTGTGTGTGTTATTTACCCTTTAATTCACAGCTGAGTTTTCAGTTATGTTCGTTTCGAAATGAAATGTGAACTGTTTCTGCATAATGTGAGTACATATGGTTTGTGACTGGTTGGACATATGACAGTGTGTAATTAAATATACAGGAATTGTGTTGGCATAAATTAATAATGATATTAATATTATGATTATTTTGTCCATTTGCCAGGTTGATTTGACTGTAACAGAAACCATTTGTGGATAACATTGCAACCATAATCTCCACAACATTTTACTGTTTGTTTTATTTCGTTTTTTAAGAGGCAGAAATATTATTACAAAAAGAGTGACAGCATTAACTTGGAACAAATATAGCTTATACATAATACATGTAGAAAAACATCCTAGTTTAGAAGATGTTTTTGTCACTTTTATTAGATTAAATCTATTAAAAGTGACAGTAAAAGCAACAGTCATTTTAAAAAGGGTTTCTATTTGAAACAAATGCTGTTCTTTGGAATTTTCTATTCATCAAAGAATACTGAAAAAATTATCACTGTTACCACTGAAATATCGAAAGCAGCAGTTTTCAACATTGATAATAATAAGACATGTTTCTTGAAGGTGCTGTATGTAAGTTTTTGACTGTACTAAAGCATAAAAATGCTGCATATATATCAGATATATAACAGATATATAACAGATATTGTTGCCCTTCGACTGCTCTAGCTGCTTCTATTGCCCTCATTTGTAAGTCGCTTTGGATAAAAGCGTCTGCTAAATGACTAAATGTAAATGTAAAAATACTACAATATGTTTGCAGATATTTAGGAAACGTGATGAGTTCACATGCTCGTTTCTCTGAAAACAATGCTACAGCCAGTTATTCTGCTTTGAAATGTGCGTTCCATGTCGGAATGTTTGTTTTTGTTTTTGATCTGTGCGATAACACATTGCCAATTTACCTAATAGTATTCTGACAGCACAGGTTCCCAGTTGGCGGAAAACACAGCATATTGCTGCCATGGTAGCCATTTAACAAATTGCATCAGAGATTGTAGCTTCTACCCGACCTAAAAAGCCTTGGCATCCATCTAAAAATCACGGAAGCACATTAAAACGCGGATAAATGAACTCATCAACTCACATACCCCTTTTCCACCAGAATGAACCGGGTGCTAGTTCAGAGCCGGTGCTTGTGCCAGTTCAAAGTTGGTTCGACTGACGAGCCTTCTAAGAACTGGTTTGCCTTTCCACATGCTATAGAGCCCCACAGAGCCAGGTCTTACGTCACTGTATACGCCTCATCTTTCTCAGCAACGCTAGCGAGGCAGCCGGAAACACAAACACACCAGGCTTATGATATCAAAATACCGCACGAACGATTCAAAAGCATAAGGAGTCTTATGCTCTTGTTGTACTCGTTGTCATACGGCGGTCGGTCTGCACAGCATCGATGCATCTCGAACAAGCCTTCCATCAACAATGGCGAGCGTTGCGTTACTATTGATGCACATGGCTTTACGATCCTGCATCGGCATCAAACACAGCGATTACAACGCATTCGTGCAGCTCGCCGTAATTTGTATAGACGGAGATTACAATCGAGCTGCTATTAGCTCCATTAGCTGCTATTTCAAAAATGGCGGTCACAAGTTTGTTTGTGTTTGTCTTGTTGGTCACAGTAACCCCGCCCCAGCCACTGACGCAAGTGTTCTTACTTCTAGACCAGCAATGTTTTGGTGCTACTTAAGAACCACTTTTCCTGGTTCGGAGCTGGTGCTTTGGGTGTGGAAAGACAAAGAACCGATTTTAAACTAGGCTCTGGCTCCGAACCAGCACCAGCACTGCCTCGGTGGAAAAGGGGTAATAGTGTTGCGTGTCCTCAAACTGGCAAAACGTGTAAGCGTCGAGTCTGAGGAGGAGGGGGCGGGGCAAACTATATTTTTAATTTGGACTGCAGTACCCATTTCAATATAAAACCACTAGCTGTCATTCTTACATACAGCATCTTTAAGCACCAAATCAGCATATTAGAATGATTAATGAAGGATCATGTGACACTGAAGACTGGCGTAATTATGGTGAACATTATGCTTTGCCATCACAGGAATAAATTGCATATTATAATTACTGACCGCAAACTTCTGAACGGGAGTGTAACTCAAATCATGTAGTTTATATACTAAATTGCACCCAATGAACTGAAATGCTTCTAAACTTTCTTTATCGAGTGATTTTTTCGACTAAAAAAGTAATTTGACTCCTAAATGGTTCGTTTAGGAGTCAATAACTCCCTTGTCATTTTTAAAGGGGAAAAAAGAGAGAATTCACTTTTGTTCAACACCGAAGCATTAAAAGCCTGGAATATCAGAGCTAGAGATACCCACCAACTGTTAGAAGTGGGATCAAAAAGATGGAGAAAAAGTGTATGAAAAATGCAGGAAGGATGGGGAGACATGGTGGGGAGGGGGAATCCTCACCCTCTTGTCCCCGTGGCCTGTCTCTGGCCTGTGGATGACCTCTCATTACACCCTCTCTTGCGTCCACTTACTATCTCTCTCCACACGTTGCCATGGAGAACAGGATCTAACTCATACCACACTTACCTCTCTCTCTCTCTTATTCACTCTCTTTTTTGCACTATAGAGGGGGGCCATAAAAGCGACCGCGCCCTGGGCTCCCGGTCTTCTATTGGTAAAAAAAAAATCGACCTGATCTCAGACTATCGTGCGGTGCACACAGCCTTTGATCGCCCCGCTGTTTCTCTCTCGTTTAGACTCCGTGTGGACAAATGATTAGATACAGCTGCTCAGCTGAACTACATGGGGGAGAATGAACGGTAAATGTGTTTGTTTAAGGCCGTGTTTTGCATATTGTGTGTGGGGAGACGAGATGATAGAGAGAGGGAGGATCTGAAACATTATTACAGAACTATATGAAACTGGGCAGGGACTGTGGAAGCCAATGGATTTGACTATTCGTCATTTAGCAGATGCTTGTTGTACAAAATGATTTACAGTAGTTTCATGTAGCCACAGGAACACCCCTCCGATAGCCATCTACCGCCAAAAGACTGTAGGGCCCTATGAGAAGCAGATATAATAATTTGAAATCATGAAACTTATAGAATTTCTCAATTTTTTAAAAGTTCAACAAAACAGTGGCGAAAGTTTTCAGATGCAGCCATTGTTTATGAGAGTTTTATTGAGATTCGAAGCTTTGAGAGCCTGTTTTAACACCTAAACTTATTTGTATCAGTCTTTGTTATCATAAGCAGCTTTTAATGCAGTGGTCAGAAGTTATAATATATAAAAGCCGTAGCAATCAGTTCACACATGATATTTGCAATCAAATAAATTGGCGGCTTAAAAGGAAAACAAAATAGCCTCTGTGCAATTCAACAATTGGGATCAGGTATCGTTTTCCTATGATTTTAGGTGTAAGTTTTGATTAGATTTAGCCTGTGATTGTTTGTCAATATGTACTCCAGGACTAGTGTTGGCAGTAACTACCTGTAGTTATAAATTACCACTCTACTAACTATTAGACTGTTTTTTTTTTAGTAGTGTGACATTAGTTTGTTTCCAGTGAAGCTTTTCTATTAACAAGCTACTTGTTCCAACAAGAAATAGTGTTGTGCATCATGGCTGTTTTTTGTCTCATTGTCTTACAGGTGTAAATGTACTACTTTTTTTATTGAATAACATTGGAAACCTACGGAGCCCCTAAAGGGAAGTGGTGGTAGAAAAAATTTAGGATGGGAGGAGTTTTTTTCCCCCACATCTTTTGCATTCCCTCGCAAAACTTTTGCGTTCCCCCAAGAAACTTTGCGTTCCCTCGCAAAATTTTTGCGTTCCCTCGCAAAAATATTTGCGTTCCCATGCAAAACTTTTGCGTTTCCTCACGATATTTGCTCATAATGTCCCGCTGTCAGTGTTTCAAACAGCTCAGTAAGTTAACAATGAAGCGGTTAGAGCTTTATTTTGAACTTGGGCTTAAGTACTTTGAACAGTACTTTCATTTCACTGCTGGTTATATATGCTCTATATAATTGTGTATGTGACAAATAAATATCTTGAATCTTGAAGTACCCTATAAATAAATACAGTCTGTGCTTAGTTCGGAGTTCAGTAAAGGTGGCAATATATTCACAGATTTAAACTTCCCGGATCAATAACTCATGAGCTAAAAACGTTGTTAAAACACAAATGACACCTCTTTAACATAGACAACGAGCTGCAACCTAATTTTCCTCAAAACGAGCCTTATAATATGAGAGACAAGTACAAAGGGACCGTCTGCAAAGTGCAAAACACGAAAAGCGTTAGGTTACTAAAAAATAGGCAATTACAATGTTACACGTTGTGTCTCCAAATTCAGATTATACATCAATGGTCTCCTACTACAATATATTAATACAGTATAGAGTGTAATGCCATCAAAATCAGTAAGCAATTATCATACAAAAGCTATGGTTGCAACTACTGTATTTTAGCTGGGTACCAACATCATTTGTGTAAAGAATTGGCCCAGCTATGTGCTATTACTGTGCTATTATTATTTTTATGTGCTATTACTTGCCAAACTAAGCGTTGTAGTATAACCAGCAGGAGAGCGTGATGTGTGAACTGAATTTGGTGACAGTAGGCTACAGTGCATTTCAGTGAAGTTCGCTGAATATTTTTCATAATAAAATCCTAACAATTATGCAAAAGCTAATTGTATTAAACCGAGTGTTTTTATTAAACTAAGTGACCATTGATGTGTTAATTCAAACTGAATTTGGAGACACAGTGTGTAACATTGAAGTTAATGTCTTGTAGTAGGCTAAGGCTTTTCGGGTTTTGCATTTTGCAGACAGTCCCTTCGGACTTGTCTCTCAGCCGCCTGCTCATGTAGACCCATTTATATTATAAGGCTCGTTTTGAGGAAAATTAGGTTGCAACTTCTTGTCTAAGTTAAAGAGACATTGTGTTTTAACAACGTTTAGCTCACCGAACTCATTGAACTAAGCACTGACTGTATTTATTTATAGCAATAACTCTAACTGCTCCATTGTTCACGTAGCCTACTGAGCTGTTTGAAACGGCCCGCGGGACATCTATCTTTGCGAGGGAACGCAAATATCTTTGCGAGGGAACGCAAAACTTTTGCGAGGGAACGCAAATATCTTTGCGAGGTAACACAAAACTTTTGCGAGGGAACGCAAATCTTTGCGAGGGAACGCAAAGTTTCTCGGGGGAACGCAAAAGTTTTGCGATGGAACGCAAAAGATTTGGGGGGAAAAAACTCCTCCCATCCTACATTTTTACCACCACCACGTCCCTTTAGGGGCTCCGTAGAAACCAAACAACAATGGAGCTAATTGACATCCATTGTATGGGGGAAAAAACAGACAAAATATAATCTTTTATGTTCCACAAAACAACAAAAGTCATACAGTTGACATGACATGAAATGACATGAAAAGTCTTGATTTTGTTTTTGGGGTGTACTATGCTTATGAATATGCTTTCATGCTTTTTCAAAAACACATATTTTAATCACATATTTTACATTACAGCACCTCTTTCCCCAGTTCGTTCCGAAATACGAAATGTACTGTGATTGGCACCGTTTAGTACGTGTTTGTAAAATGTCACGCCCCTTACTAGGGCTGCACAATATATCGTTTTAGCATCGATATCGCGATGTGCGCATCCGCGATAGTCACATCACAGGATGTGCAATGTCAAGTATAGGGTTTGTAGTTGATCCGTGATCCGTAATCATAGATTAATTGCATCCATCATAGAGTGAAAGTTAAATATTTGCTTGTGTTTTTAAGTCGAGTCAGGCATCAAGCGCAAGAGGACTGTAGGCGCGCAGACCGCACGTGAGTGCCGAATATATTGTGCACACAGAAAACAGCGCGAGGGCATTTGATTTTCTTTTAAGCTTAACTCATCAACACGTGTTCGCAAAATGAAGGCAAAATGCCCGTCTCGACATGTGTTGGTTATGTGTTGTAAACAATTGATGAAGGGAACGGATGCGTGTCATTTAGGTCCGTGGCTCAGTATATTCGTCTTAAAGGGACAGCAGCCTTGTGTTCCGGCAGCTGTTTGTGTCTCCAATGGTGACCAAACAACAAAAGAGAAAGAGAAAATGACTTTTGTAGCTTTAACAATGATCAAATGTATTAATTAATTATATTAGTTATATTTAATTTATATAGGCTAGTGAAGACTGCTATTTTACATTTTGATTATTGCACTTCTGTACCTGAATACTGTTAGATTTACCTGAAAAACATAAAGCACTGCTTTATTATCTATGCAGATTCAATCTCCTACAAAATCACTCCTATTATTCTAGAATGATTCTTTTCAAATAGAGCTATTCAAATCATCTGGTGAAATTGTTTTTATATTGCGAAATATATCGTAGAAAAACAAAATATCGCATTGGACGTTTTTTCCAATATCGTGCAGCCCTACCCCTTACCATAACCGCAAATTCTACTCAGATGTAAATATTAAGGATGGCGTCATGATACATGTTGGAAAACTGTGTTAATGCAAACAGTAATCGATCGCAAAACCATGTTAATTTTCCTAAGGGGCAGTGAACAGTCTTACCAAAAGCGAGAGCTTACAAAAGCTACAGTAAACACTATATCAACACTAATGTTAGGTAGCAGGCGAGCTGAGGCAAAGCTTTGCCCTTTGTTTTTATCGTAGCAGCAACATAAAACGTATAATTGGAACTGTTAATAGAAAACGCAACTACAAATAATAAGACATACTTACGATTTGTTATCCACAAATAACAGATTGTCCCGACAAAGTGATAACTGCTCCATTTCAGGAGAAGCGTTTGTGCGTAGCCTGCATTGAACTCTCTTAGTTTCTGGAAGCTGTTCTCTGTAGAATGTGCAGTACTCAAGATAAAGTTGGAGTAATAATGTTCAGGAACTGTGTTTAAAATACATTTTAACCACTCTAAGTTTGTCAGCCTTAGGAATGTCAAACACATGAATTTTGGAAATGGAGTGGAAAAAACGGTGTCTCTGAGATAGCGACCACACAGTCTTCTCTAATGCAACCAGGCCTCACACTTTTTTTGCGAATTCAGTGGGCGGAGATTATTTAAATGAGTAACATTGTGACTTCACAAGATCTGGGAAAGTTTTAGTCCAAACGAGTCATTCGTTGTAGTTCTTGGAAAGTGGATTTTGTTAAATAAAAGTTCTCCCTTTGGAGTGGACTTTGAGCTTTGTAACATTGCTCAAACAGCAACATTACACACTAAAGGTGAAAAAGCATAATAGGACCCCTTTAAATTTTTATGCTCACCACGGCTGCATTAATTATATCATAATACAGCGAAAACAGTAATCATGTATATCAAATATTATTACAATTTCAAATAGCCGTTTTCTATTTCAATCAATTTGAAAATGTAATTCATTACTGTGATGGCAAAGCTGAATTTTCAGCAGACATTACTCCAGTCTTCAGTATCACATGATCCTTCAGAAATCATTCTGTTATGCTGATTTAGTGCTCAAGAAACATTTCTTATTGCTATCAATGTTGAAAACAATTGTGCTTCTAGTATTATTGTGAAACTGTGGTGCATTTTTTTTCAGGATACTTTGATGAATAGAAGGTAAAAAAAACAGCATTTATTTTAAATGAATGAATAGAAGTAATAATTTTTTTTCACAAAAAGAAAACAAACCTTACTGACTTTTTAGTTAGAAATTCCCGATAGCATGTGAAGGCGGCATTAAAGGGTTAGTTCACCCAAAAATGAGAATTCTGTCATTAATTACTTACCCTCATGTCATTCGACACCCGTAAGACCTCCGTTCATATTCGGAACACAAATGAAGATATTTTAGTTGAAATCCGATGGCTCATAAAGGCCTCCATTGGCTCAATGTACTTTACACTCTCAAGACCAATAAAGTCGATTCAGCGGTTTGGCTCGCCAAAGTCACGTGATTTCAGCAGTTTGGCGGTTTGACATGCGATCCGAATCATGATTCGACTCACTGATTCATAACGCTTCGAAGCTTCATGATGCAGTGTTTTGAAATCGGTCATCACTATATAAGTCGTTATTTAGTTTTAGTGCGCACAAAAACTATTCTCGTCGATTCAGATGGACTTTGTAACGACGTCTTTAGTACCTTTTAAGGGTCTTGAGAGTGTACTGTGCATTGTGCCAATTGTGCCTTTCTGAGCCATCGGATTTCAATTAAAATATCTTCATTTGTGTTCCGAAGATGAACGGAGGTCTTACGGGTGTCGAACGTCATGAGGGTAAGTAATTAATGACAGAATTTTCATTTTTGGGTGAACTAACCCTTTAATCTTAGCTCACCTGACAATGTCTAACTTCTCTGAACAATTTTGTCTCCAATGCGTAGTTAAATAAAGCTCTATGCATGCACACATAGAGAACACTAAAGAAAGGTCTGATAAAAGGTTGTGCTACAAAGAGTGCAGGTAAAAAGCTAAAATATATGGTCAGTAGTTCACTCTAAGCAGAAATTAATTACGTAACCTATTGCAGAGTGCTTCAAAAGTTCACTGTGCATGAAAAAATTACTATGTGCTACCTTCACCTTTATGGGATCGTAAAAATTATACTGTTGTACTTAAATTTTTTAATAAAGTGACAGAACATTTATTAAGACTGGCATATGTTGATAATCTAAGGAACAGGCATCAAGTCTTAAAACACAGTCTGAGGCTGGTCTAGTGTCGCTTCTCAAAGGTCAATAATATTTTTATAATACACCTTTAATGGTTTCTCTCTTCATCTGGGACTTCCTCAAGATGCAGAGTAGGGCGCAGAAATGGAAAGCGCAATCGTTAAATGATCTTCCAAATGAGGAAAGTGTAAAATATGACCCAGATATAATAGGGGAGGGCTCAAAGTAATGTCTGCAGACGATGTGTGATATACAACGTGGTGTGTGTATATGTGAAATTATGATGTCCAGCAAAGGAATGGAAGGTCTGTATTGTGATCAGATGAGGTTTGGTGTAGATCAGAGCTCGACCCGTTTCCTGAGGGATTTGAGTGTCCTGGTGTCATCTGAGGAATGAATACACACTACACTTGTTGTTGGGTGACTCAATAAGATGCAAGATTGGGAAATTCTGTGTATGCCATATGAGATCACACCATCAGAGACTGTTTACATGTTGTTTAATCTATGTCCGTACAGTGTACAAACTGGTTGAAAATGCGCTCTTTGGCAATCTCGGTTTTGCAACTCTAAATGTAGGTTTTCAAAAACAATCTAGGTTTGCAAACTCTGATTATATTTAAGCTTAAAGGTAGTCCAAAAGTGAAAATTCTGTCATCATTTACACGTCGTTCCAAACTAACTTTCTTGCATGGAAAACAAAATTAGATATTTTGAACAACATTCATATCAGATGCTGTCAGTGTCCATAAAAGTGGCCCGTACGACTCGCATTATATATTCTTCTGAAGCTAAATTGTTGTAATTCTGTGAAAATGTTTCCATCTGCTGTAGCTCTCAAATCTCATTCGCACTTAAAAACTGTGCAGACTTGGGGCCAGATTTTGAACAGCTTGCATCAGCGCAAACCCTCTTTTGACTGTTAAAAAAAATACTGTCAGGATTTACTAAAGACACACATTGATAAATTAGTGCTGAAGAGGCTTGGACAGGGTTATTTTTGCGGCTGACCTTATTACATATGCATTTGTAGGAGTTTCCCTTTCAGGCGTAAAATTCATGGGAGTAGAGTATTCAAATGAATCACGCGAAGTAATTTATAAAGGTTTGCTGCCCAAAAAACAGACTTAAACCAGTCTTTGCTGTCTTAAACCAGACGCTAACAGGTAGATTGCGTTGGTCATTATGGAAATGATCCGGCTGCATCTGTGTTGATTAATTTCTGCGTCGTCAGTAGATCACGTGCAGAACTGTCCACTCCCATTAGCGCTTTTATGGAATTGCGCTCTCACGCTAATTTGCCCTGTTTAGTAAATCTGACCCTTGATGTGTGGAGACATGTCGCACCAGGTTTAATGCCAATGATGCAAAATATCTCATAATCTGAGTTTGAATATGTGTACATTACCGCTTAAAAGGTTGCGGTCAGTAAGATTTTTTTTTTTTATTCAGCAAGGGTGCATTAAAGGAATCAAAAGTGAACATTGGTTACAGTTTTGAAAATTAATAATAATAAAACATCTTGAGCACCATATCAGCAATAGAATGATTTAAGTAATGATGCTGAAAATTCAGCTTTGCCCCCACAGGAATTAATTTTTAAATTTATAAAAATAAAAAACAGTATTGTAATTGTAACAGAACTTGTAATAATATTTCAAAATATTGCTGTATTTATTATTTTATTTTTTACTGTATTTTTAAATAGGAAAATAACGATTCAATGAGAAGCTCTAAAAAGACAATAGTAAACATTCATTAGTCAGTTGAAACCAGTTAAGTGTTGATTCAGTCAAATGTATTTGTTTATATTTCTATTTATTTATTTGTATTGCCGTATTTATTTATTCATCAAAAAGGAGGTGTGTGTGTGTGTGTGTGTGTGTGTGTACAACCAAATGTCCCCACAAGGATAGTACAACCTGAAATTATCTACATTGTGGGGACCAGTCAGCTGTCCCCACGAGATAGATGGATATTAAATAACTGTTATACTAAATAATGTTTACTAAATATATACTAAAAAATGGTTATTTGAAAATGTAAAAATGCAGAACGTTTTCTGGGAGGTTTAGGGGTAGGGTTAGTGTAAGGGGATAGAATGTAGTTTGTACAATATAAAAATGATTACACCTACGAAGAGTCCCCACAAATATAGCGAAACCAAGTGTGTGTGTGTGTGTGTGTGTGTGTGTGTGTGTGTGTGTGTGTGTGTGTGTGTGTGTGTGTGTGTGTGTGTGTGTGTGTGTGTGTGTGTGTGTATCTTTGTGCAGCATAATTTCAGGTTGCCTGCCAAAACATGTTTGCTGTGTGGAGGAAAAATATTTTACCTAATAAAACTGGGATGCTACAGGTTAAAAGCACCAGAAAGTGTCAAATATTCAATGAAAACTCAGTGAATGTGGAGACACTGTGATCACACTCCTCTAAAATATTTAATAACATGGCTCGGCTGTGGCTGGAATGTTATTTGTGCATGAGCAGAGACGTGTTTAGCACCAAGCAGTTTAGATGCAGTGCATCCCCTACAGCCAAATGAAGCCCTGTGCCCACAGACATGCCTGACTCTCCCATCAGGCCTTGCTGCCTGCGTCTGACAACACTCCAGCCTGTTAAGGTCAAGACCAACAGAGTGTCAGCGAGGATGATGATGATGTATTTTTTGACTCCCTTGTTTTTTTCCTCCTGTCTACTCGACTTTATACTTTCTCCTTGTGCCAGTGTCAGCGGTCCATCTGCCCACTGCCGACTCAAACCCCGGCACGGGCGCAATGATCCGTCTGAACCCTGTTCCCAGCGACCCCCCCCCCCCCCCCCACTCCTCCTCCTCATCCTACGCCGGCCTGCCATCATCGCCCCCCTTTAAAGCCGCGATTGTGTGAACATTAGAACACACAAATACACACATATGCCACCAAACTCATGTCAGGTAAACCACAACAATTACAATCTCACAGTCATAATGAAACGGTGACAAAATTATACCCTCCAATCCCCCCGAGAGTCACAAGATTTTAATATCTGACATTTCTGCACATTGACACGTGTGCGGCAGCATCTGCTGCCATGGCTGTGAAATCCGCTCTTCTATGGTGTCTGTCTGTGAGTGGGTGTGTGTGTGTGCGCTCTTGTTTCTGTAAATATATATACATATGCGTGTCTGTGTGTAATTCTAGATTTGTGCTTTAATATACGGCTGTACAACCTATTGAGCTGCTTAAGATACCGCATTTTGGACAAATTCTATGTATCTTTCAAAAAGAAGACAAAAATAAAGTCAAGGCCAGAGGAGATTCTAAATTTCTGTGTTTCTTTAGCATTATTTATATACTATTATAGTGTTATTAATATTTTAAAATAATTTTGTTTTTTATATCTTTAGTTTTAATGTTTTAATTTTAGATTTTATTACGTGCTTTTGTCATTTTATTAGTTTTTATACATTTCTATTTACCTTTAATTTATTTTATTCCACTTTTACTTTTAGTAAGTTTATACTTTTAGCAAGTTTGTACTTGTAGTACAATTCTGATTTGTGTTTGTTTTTCATGTAATATTTATTTTATTTAATTAAATTTCAATTATATAACTTTCATTAGTTTTAGTTAAACTTAATACTTGTTTTAAAATAAAAAATACAGTTATATAAATAAAAAGCTATATAAATAAATAAAAGCTAATAAATATCGGTTATTTTACCCAATATTTGTTTTTTGAGTATGTTACTGTTAGCTTAGCAACATGCTAATCGACACTTAGAGAACGTTTACACAACAATGATGTACTAAAAATGCAAACGTTTTTCCTTTGCATTTTTTTACGTACAGCCGAGAACCTTGTCAAAATGATCCCTGGTCACATGGGCCATGAAAATTACTAAAAATGCTGTATTATGCATGCCAGGCCAGTAGTTGGCGATGTCACTTTGTAAATAAACACTACACGCCTATTCGTAGCTTTTGTAGTTTACACGGAGAGGATACCAGTATTGTTTTCAGAAACTTGCACTTTTAATCCTGTTTTCAAAAGTTTTCAGGCCCCCAAAAATGCGTTGTCTCGTAAATGAATGCCTAAACACATAAAAAGTTTTCTGTTTTTAGTTGAAAACAGTGTTGTGTGCCCATAATTCACAAAGTGACTTGCATTTAAAGGGATAGTTCACCCAAAAATGAAAGCAGATTTCGGCAGCCATTGACTACCATAGTATTTTTTTCCCACTAATGGTAGTCAATGGCTGCTGAGATCTGCTTGGTTACAAACATTCTTCCAAATATCTTGCTTTGGGTTCAGCAGAAGAAAGAAAGTCATACAGGTTTAGAACAACTTGAGGGTGAGTAAATGATGACAGAATTTTCATTTTTGGGTGAACTATCCCTTTAAAGTGTTTAAACTTAAGGCATTCCCTCGAACCCATGACCTTGGTGTTGCTAGCGCTATGCTCTAATGTTTGTGCTTACAGAATGCTAATGCTAATGGAGAACTCCACTGAAAATGGTTATGGCGAGTGCCATTCATGTGGCACTGCTTATGTATAGTGTCCCTAATTAGTCAGGATGCTGTCTTAGAAGGCAGCTGCCCATGTAGGCAGTAGCAGCACGACAGCTCACTAGCTCTAGGAACATGTGCACCTTATGTGTTTGTCTATTTGTGGCTATGTGTGTGTGAGCGCTACATATAACATATCAGTGTGTCTACACATAATTAGACCTCACCATCCGAACCAGCAGTCAGACTGCCAGTTGCTGGGATTGAATGAGCAAGACACTGGGCTGAACAGTAGAGTTCCATAAACACCTCTGGGTTTGAGTCTAAGTGTTCGAGACTGCTGCCTTAGGGTGACATGAGCGTGTGTGATTCTGAGTGGGAGCCCGGAGCTAAAGGCTGAGGGCGGCATGAAAGATACGCTGGCGTCTCCCTTCTGCCACAGGCTGCACACTTTCCCAGTTCTCCCCACAGAGCAGCCTCACTCTTCCCCTGCAAAGCTGTCAGTGCCACTTCAGCGATGCCGCTTGTCTTTGTTCCAGTCAGACGAGGATGATACAGATGAGAAGATAGATAAGATAGACTGCAGGCTGGAGAGGAAGTGTCGGCCGCTGTTTGGGAGTCTGTGGCTTGAAACGCCTCGCGCGTGGTTTCTGGTGGCGCAGCGGAAGTGCTAAATTGAATCTGTGCTCTGTGTAGTGTGAACTACTCAACGTATCTTAACGTCTTAACTCAACGCCCCCTTGCCAACTCGACACATCAAAGACGTCCTCACCTCTTGGCTTGCGTTATATAACAATTTCAGACTGATGTAAGAGGAAGGGCCCTGTATATTCACACAATCAGAAGTAGTGTAGTAGAGCGATGGTTAGCAATAATAACACATGTAACAAATATAATAATAGACCAAAGAGAAGGCTGCATAAATTGGATGCAATTATATCTTGGTCACACGCAAAGAAAAGAAAAGCAGGCAAAATCATGCAGGAGAAAATTTCTGGACACAAAGGATAATATATATTCTGATGTTAAGTTTGAACTTTGGCAGATTGTGTTGATCACTTCTACATGCCTAAATGCATGGAGCTGCTGCCATGTGATTATTTGATTATATTGAATAGGTGTTCTTTAATAAAGTCACCGGTGAGAGTATATATGTACAGTGGGTAAATTGGCTTTTGTAGGGAGGGGGAGCCCTTATTTACGGTGAATGGTCATTCAAAATCGCGCCGGAAAAATACTTAATGTGTTTTTACACCAAAGGGGCTCTTTTTCCAGTATTACTGTGTAAGTTAGAGTTGAGTTATTCAAACAAAGAGAAATACTTTACAGTTCACTTAGGACCATAAGCAGGTTTTTTTTTTAAATCAGTGAAGTCCCAAATTTGAGGTAGTTAGGGGGTTCGGGGGAAAAGTTTGATTTCTCTGATCTACATTATGTGCATTTTTAATAAGTTTGAAGGCCAAAAAATGAATAATAAATAGCTTGTCAGTGGGCAGTAGATTATTTGACAATACTCCCCTAAAGATGAGTGTCCCTGAAAAGGGTTGGGAACTTTTTTTGACCAAAGAGCCATTTTTTTTTTTTTTCATTTTTGTTAAATGCATTTTTCCAAAAGAGCCACAATCAAAAATTATATAAAATTATTATTAAAAAGCTTTTTTTTCCCAATAAAATGTCAACAATAGTAATTATTAGGTCCACAACTAAAAACAAACAATTATGCAGCAAACAATAAATAAGTTGCAATATGGAATTAATTGTGCAGGGCTCTCACTGTGAGGTTGCCCAAATGATGAGTATAAATCCTCTTCGTGTGTGTGAACGCCCACAGTGCTTACATATAGGCTACTATGTTTATGTGAATACTTGAATACTTTTGATAGCCTATATTTCTGTGTTGATTTGGCCGTTTAGGCGCGCAACCGAAGACAAAGGCTAGAATGCTTGTCCGTTTGTCCGTGTTGCGCTCGGAGCGCGCACAGCATCCTGTCAGTAATTCAGTTGTCTTTCGTGACTTATCATGCTTTTATTGTTTATTTTATCATGACACTCGCGAACAGCACTGAACACACAACTTGAATATTATGATAAACTTGTCATTAACTTCGGTAGGCTGCACAACAAGGGAATTGTAATTGGCTGCTTTTTTCTGCAGAGAACGGATCTCTGTTGATGCGTGTGTCTAATATTTTTATCGATCATGTTAGTAAATGTTAGATATGTTGGTAAAGTGTGAGAGACCTGGCGAGCCATAGGTTCCCGACCGCTGCTCTAGCAGTTCGCGGATTTCCATGGTAACTCACTGTTAGAATTGTGACGGGTTTACCTTGATGGCTGTGGGCGCGGTGCTGAACCAGAGAACGCAGCGATTAATGCCTTATGGCATCTGATAATTCCATATAGCCTGTATTTGTCAGGAGACGAACAATAATTAAAGTCTAATAATAATATTTCGTGCTGAAGGAGACGGAGCTGTGTTGTGGACCTGAGGAGGCGGAGCTGCGCTCCGGCCCAATTTAACCTCTGTATATGTATATAAACAATCACGTATGTAATTTTCTTAATTACTCTCTCTCTCTCTCTCTCTCTCTCTCTCTCTCTCTCTCTCTCTCTCTCTCTCTCTCTCTCTCTCTCTCTCTCTCTCTCTCTCTCTCTCTCTCTCTCTCTCTCTCTCTCTCTCTTATTTATTTAATGTAAATACTTATTTAAATGTATTTTTATTCATAAAAAATACACTATATTGCCAAATGTTTTGGGACAGCTGCCTTTACATGCACACAAACTTTAATGACATCCCATTCTTAATCAGTAGGGTTTAATATGGAGTTGGCCCACCCTTTGCAGCTATAACAGCTTCAACTCTTCCGCAAAGGCTTTCCATAAGGTTTAGGAGTCTGTTTATGGGAATTTTTGACCATTCTTCAAGAAGCGCATTTGTGAGGTCAGGCACCGATGTTGGACGAGAAGGCCTGGCTCGCAGTCTCCGCTCTAATTCATCCCAAAGGTGTTCTGTCGGGTTGAGGTCAGGACTCTGTGCAGGCCAGTCACGTTCCTCCACACCAAACTCGCTCATCCATGTCTTTATGTACCTTGCATTGTGCACTGGTGCGCAGTCATGTTGGAACAGGAAGGGGCCATCCCCAAACTGTTCCCACAAAGTTGGGAGCATGAAATTGTCCAAAATGTATTGGTATTCTAAAGCATTAAGAGTTCCTTTCTCTGGAACTGAGGGCCAAGCCCAAACCCTGAAAAACAACCCCCACACCATAATCCCCCATCCACCAAACTTTACTCTGTGATTTTACGTGGCCTACCACTTCGTGTCTGAGTTTCTGTTGTTCCCAATTGCTTCCACTTTGTTATAATACCACTAACAGTTGACCATGGAATATTTAGTAATTAGGAAATTTCATGAATGGACTTGGCAACCTGCACAGATGGCAACCTATCGCGGTACCACGCTTGAATTCACTGAGCTCCTGAGAGCGACCCATTCTTTCACCAATGTTTGTAGAAGCAGTCTGCATGCCTAGGTGCTTGATTTACACCTGTGGCCATGGAAGTGAATGGAACACCTGAATTCAATGATTTGGAGGGTCCCAATACTTTTGGCAATATAGTGTATATGTATTCAACATATTTTTTTCAATATAGATTTTTATATGCAATTATTTTCAGTTATTTGTATAAATGTACCCCTAGACACATATATGAAGAACCACAAAGTCATTAAAAGTTTTTATTTTCCTCTCATCATGTCTTATCTCTTTAAGTGAACAGCCAGGACCACCACTGTTGTCCCCTCAAAAAGGCACAAGAACGTCTTTTTATTTAATCTTACCTGAGCTTTTTAGGTTAAACAAGGTGTTTACTTTAATTCCATGAGTCGTTTTAAATGGTAAACCTGCTCTAAACACGTTACTGCTACATGATAGTTTCTGTATTTTAGTGAACAGAAAATCTTTTGTCTTGTGAGGAGGCATTAATTTATCTTTGCAGTGGGCCTTGACTGCGGTAATTGTTGTGTGAGGGCAGGCGGTGTGCCGAGTCAATCGCTCTCTCTCTCTCTCTCTCTCTCTCTCTCTCTCTCTCTCTTTCTCACACACTCTCTCTTTCAGGCACGTAGATTCACTCTTTCCGACACGCGTGTGCATGCAAGAATGAGTCAAAATGACTTATCCAGCGGGGGATGTATTAACACTTCATATCCATAAACTCAAACCTGCAGCATGTCATGTCGAGCACATCAGTCAGAATGAAGCACCAACACAAAATAAATATTCCAATTTCAGGACCAAAATGCTTTGAAAGACCTAAAGAGAGTATTAATAGTGGAGGCATATCATATTAAAGTACCCTACAGGCTCTGCGTGTCGTGTTGTGTTTGCGGCGTCTTCCTGGAGAGCGTCTGAAACCCTTGAATTGTATTACTGAATAGAACAATGAATATGAGTGTGTATGTTTGACGCTTTGTTTTCTCTTTATTTAGTACATAAGGCAATTTGTGATTTCCAGTATAGACAAGTACAGCCTACGCTTACAAATATTCACCATGGTAACCATAGTTTCCACCAAAATATCATAGTTACCATTACTACAGTTATTGTTTTTACATCAAAACTGTGGTAAGTCGATATTATATATATTTGGCATGAACATTACATAACATGGCAAACATTATACTTAAGAAATGTGGCATATTTCAGAGGAAAACGGGATGTCGGATGATGCTAGATTGTAAAAAGTCTCACTATATGACGGCACAATTATATTTTCACGAAACGTTCTACGTTCACGTTTCTTTAGAATAACATGCATTAATGAATCGTTCAAGAACACTTGTATTATGAAAAGCAAATAAGGTCGATTTATGTTGTTACGTTTTTGTAATTTAAGGTATAAGTGACTGATCGTCATGATTTAATGAACAAATAATGTTAGAAAATATTTAGCATTTTTAAAAATTCATGATTTATTATATTGAGAAGGACTTTCTGCCTCAACCCGACCCATATTTCACTGCTGTCAAGCAACCAATAATATCTTCCTAAACATTACCCATAATCAAAACCCTCATGCGGTCATGATTCTTCATAATCAACCGAAATACTCTGACATCCCTTTTTCGTTTTCCCCCAAATTTTCTCTCTGAATCTCCCCGTGAGCTCGCAGCAAACATCTCGGGAGTGTTTTCCACTGCTTGTGCTATTGAGGCTAAACAATTTCACTGCACTAATTGGCCAATGTCAGGCGTGACACTAGGATAAACAAACGCTGCTCAGGAAAACTGAGACAAATGTTGGCTAATTAAACTGATGGGGGAGAGAAAAAAGCTGACAAAAAATTAGAAAAGAGGAAGAAAAAAAATCCCACCATGTGAGGCAGGCTTCCCATTTCGAAACGTCTCTGCTCCTCTAATTAGTATTTATTTGGCAAACGGGAGAATGAAATAAATATATGCCGAGGTAAATAAATAAAAGCGTTTGAGCGGCAAAAGTCAAAACGATGTTGTGGCGTTTGCCGCCGAGACCTTTGAGAGAGGACAAAACAGGGTTGTTTTAGCGAAGGCCTCAGATCTGCCATGTGATCACCTCCCTGCTTCTCTTCATCATCTCGTTCGCCATTTAATCACTTCTGTCAATTTGTTACTCTCTGTCTCGTTTGCGAAATAAACAGTCACGGCATGACGACGGACCTTGGCTTTGTTTGCGTTGGACTTTGAGATGCGCTGGCACACACAAATGCGTTTCTGTTACCTTCCCTCTGTTTCTAAATCATTTCTCCGTCTCTCCTTCCATAATCTTTCATGCTGTCTCTCTCCCTGTCTCAATTCCTGGTTTTACCACCCCCGCTCCACCACCTCCTACTCCGGAGCGCGTGTCACTGGATGTTTATAGGCTGTTGTTTTCGACGCTGATGACCATTGTCACACAGTGTTTCTATTACCCATCTGCCCTGATGGATGGCCCCTCTCTGCGCTCATGCTGATAGGAGTGTCCTTGATCAGCAGAGGAAGAGAGCGAGAGAGAGAGAGAGAGAGAGAGGAGGAGGAGGGGGGCTGGCTGAGGTGGGGTTGGCACTACCTGTCCATCCACGGTCTCAGCAGACTGCAAACTTCAGCCGTGACACGTGTAGATCAGCCTACTTACAGACACGCGGTGACACGCCGGTTGTAAATTGGGCCGCTGCCAGCTGAGGTGGGTGTGGACGCCGAGTCCCTTTCCCTGCTTAATTGGCAACCAGCAGTCTGCTGAGGACAGCTGTGTTGAAGGAGTCCGCGGGACAATGGAGATGTAACGGGCCAAAGCTTTATAATTAAAGACATAAGTTGACTGTCTCTGCTGCACTTCTGTATTTTGCGAACATCTGCAGAAATTTTAGTTTTTGTTTAAAGTACAGATGTAAATAGCAAGACTGGCGATCCAAGTTGTACTATAAAAATACAGATTTTCATTTGAACCATATTGGTTCTTAAAATCCCAAGAATTACCTTGCACTCTATACTGTGTTTTACAGAGAGTGTAATCTGATTCTGGAACAAATGGCTTTTTAGTGAATCAAAAACATACAGCATGACCAGTGTAGTCTGATTCAGGAACAAATGGTTCTTATGAACCGGTTCTTTTTAGTCAATTCAAATCATATGGCATGACCAGTGTAGTCTGATTCAGGAACAAATGACTCTTATGAACCGGTTCTTTTTAGTCAATCAAAACCATACGGCATGACCAGTGTAGTCTGAGTCAGGAACAAATGACTCTTATGAACCGGTTCTTTTTAGTGAATCAAAAACATACGGCATGACCAGTGTAGTCTGAGTCAGGAACAAATGACTCTTATGAACCGGTTCTTTTTAGTGAATCAAAAACATACGGCATGACCAGTGTAGTCTGATTCAGTAACAAATGACTCTTATGAACTGGTTCTTTTTAGCAAATCAAAAACATACGGCATGACCAGTGTAGTCTGATTCAGGAACAAATGAGTCTTGTTGGTTATTTTAAAGAATCATCCAAAAAGACTTCTTAAATATATACAATTTTAGTATTTTAAAAAAAGACATTAGAAGTAATACTATATATTATATGTAATATTATTATATATTATATAAATGTTTATAAACGTGTGTGTGTGTCTGTATATGTATATACTGTATATAGTTATATTTGATACATAGTTCACAATTGAGGCCATGTTAATTCTTAAAATTAATATTTTTGAGTATTTTTGAACCAGTTCATAAGAGTTAATTGTATATTAATTAATTAATATATTGTGTGTATGTGTGTGTGTATATATATATATATATATATATATATATATATATATATATATATATATATATATATATATATATATATATATATATATATATGTATATATATATATATATGTATATATATATATATATGTATGTATATATATATATATATATGTATGTATATATATATATATGTATGTATATATATATATATGTATGTATATATATATATATGTATATATATATATATATATATATATATATATATATATATATATATATATATATATGTATGTATGTATGTATATATATGTATATATATATATATATGTATATATATATATATGTATATATATATATATATATATATATATATATATATATATATATATATATATATACTATATATATATATATACTATATATATATATATATATATATATATATATATATATATATATATATATATATATATATATATATATATATATATATATATACTCTATATATATATATATATATATATATATATATATATATATACTATATATATACTATATGTGTGTGTGTGTGTGTGTGTGTGTGTGTGTGTGTGTGTGTGTGTGTGTGTGTGTGTGTGTTAATATTGTTAATGATAATATGTTGTTATATACTCCATTAAAAGCTTCCCTGAATTTGTTTTATAAGCAGAAGTGACATTATTGAAATATGTCCAAATACATCCAAATAGAATCAGATGATCTGTATAAAAAATCATGGAAACATGTATTAGATGGACATTCTATACCATTTCACCTTTTTTTTCTTTAGCCTTTTGTGTTGTGTTTTTAAGACGTGTCCCACGTTAAAAAGAGTTCAGCTTAAATAAAATCAACGTATGTCAAGGTGCCTACCCTCAGAGCCATTCTTCTGGAGCTCTTGAACACAGAATACGTCCTGTTTGAACAGCCCCTAAGTATGTGTTTGAAGCATGACATGAAAAGGGTTAAAAAACGTATGGTTAGGATGAGGTCACTTTAAAAAAATGGATTGTGCGCTATATGTGGAGTCGTTTCGAGTGTGTTTGGCTGTTTCATCTCTGATAAGAGTCATATTAATGATATTCTGTGTGGGAACAATGATAGCAGCGATTTGCCTCAGCATTGTCATTTACTGATTGATTATCCCGTGATTTATGTTTTAATATAAAGGAGGGGGGGCTGCACCAGAGCACATAATACAATATCCACAGTTAAAATAACTTAACGAGCTGGAGGGAGAGAAAAAACAATGAAATTTCAAATGGATAGAACAGCTTATCAGTTATGACCTCTCTACATATACGCTCTACGTGTGTGTGTGTGTGCGTATGAGTACATGAATAAGAGACAGAGAGAAAGCAGGAGATTGAGAGCGAGTGAGTGTGTTTCCTCTGTAGACAGTAGGCTGATGATGAATTTTTAAACAGATCACACTGATAATTGTATTTCATATCTGTCAGTGACGAGGAGACTGGCCACTGAGATGCTATTTATGTCAGCGCACCTCGCTCGGTACAGCCCTCAATAAAACTCAAATCACGAGGGAGATTGTTAAGTCTTCCTCAAGAATTATTAAATCGAAGGAAAATTTATGGATGACACTTTATAACAATTAATCAAGAGATGTTGATTAATAAAGTTATCCTCCTCCTCCGATGTCAGGCAGCTGAGCCGTCGTCACAGATATGGTTTTGTCATTCTCTCTCTGATTAATGCAGCCCAGAGAGACGCCTCCTTCTTTGCCCACCACACCCTCGACTTAAAGCAGCACGACACACTCAAAACATTTTCTACCTGTTAACCTTGAGGAAATATTGGAAAGAGTGGGGCAACAGAGAGCGAAGGAGATCATATGGGACTGACTGAAAAAAAAAAATCAAAATGTAGATTTTGGAGAATGTCACCTAGCCAACCTTGTCACTGTGATTAGGCTACTGTGATTAATTAGTTTAGTAAGATTGAGCATTTAGGTCAGAAGTGTGTGTATATGTGCTTTTTTTTCTTTTAAACTACTTCCCAACCTAGAATCCCAACTAATATATAGTACATTTAAATAAATCAATCAAAATAAATAAATAAATAAATAGGATTATAAATTCAAATGAACAATATACAAATTTAAATTGTATACAGGAAGCTTGAAACAGGAAGTAATGGTCGTATGGTGTGCAAAAAAAAAAAACATGAGAATATGAATGGGAATATACTTCAGAGATATTTTACTCATACGAATTTCTAGGGGTGCTAATAATTGTAGCCAACGTATATTGGAGAAAAAAAAACATTCATAATGTGACCCCACACACACATACTTTCAATTGTTTTACTTCAGTGAGTTATCATGTTAATATATTAACATATTACATATGTATTAATATATATTAATATATTGCATCCAAAATAAGTTTATTTACATAATATATGTGTACTGTGTATAATTATGTATATTTGAATACACACATATGTATATGTATATATTTAATAAATATTTGCATGTATATACTGTATATATATTTATATAATTTATATTATATATATAAAAAAAATTCTTAAATATACATCCTTGTGTGTATTTATATATACATAATAATTATACATAGTACACACACATATATATTATGTAAACAAACTTTTATTTTGGATGTGATTAATCATTTGACTGCACTAATATATATATATATATATATATATATATATATATATATAGTACACTAATAAAATAAAACACATGTATGTGTGTATATATATATATATATATATATATATATATATATATATATATACAAATATTTAAGAAATATTTTTGTATAATTGTATATATATTTATATAATAAACATAAATATTTTATAAATATATATATTTTTTTTCTTAAATATATACATCCATGTGTGTTTTCAAATATACATAATTATACACAGTACACACATATATTATGTAAATAAACTTTTATTTTGGATGCGATAAATCGTATTAATCGTTTGACAGCACTATATATATATATAAATTAAAATTACACACACATATCTTCGTTTTATTTTATTATTAAAATGTTGATGAGACCACGAAGAAAGTAAAAAAAAAAAAAAGCAGTAAACCTCCAGCATGTAACATGGCCAGTATTTGAGGAGCAAAAAAAATAAAAAATAAAAACTCTCATTGAGAATGAAGTGCTACGTGTGAATGTTTGCAGGGTAGATCGGGGTGGAGCAGGGCCGTATATGTCTGATTTGCTGATATAGCCTTGAGGCTGGCGTCATCATTCGCTCCCGCTGCAGAGGCCAGCCAGAGCTATAGCCGAGGAATTTGGAAAGACAGGGCCGGCGTTCAGGCTCCTGCCAGGGTGTGGAGCGACAAACATAGGGCCGGAAAACCTGGCCTGGTTCAACACCCGGATCAAAGGCAGCGAGACTCTATATGGCCGTTTGTTTGAATCAACCCATTTCTCGCAAAGAGAGTTAAGGGACGTTCAGTGTGGCAGAATAGTGGACTGAAATGGTGCGCACGGAGCCTCCTCAGTGTTACATAAACCAAAACCCCTATATAAACACCTCCTGCCTACTGAATTGTGTTTTGATAGGCAGCCATATCTGCTAAAATAAACAGAACTGGCTGTGAGATGTGACCTGCGTTGGCTAGGCAAGATTTTTTTTTCTGGTTATATTTATCATATCATTTTACTAAGACTCTACGGATAGTTTCCCCCATGTCTTTTTAGTGAAAAAAACCCACACATTTATTTGAATGGTCTCGAATGCGCCGTGTTATCATAACAGTTTGGCATCGTGCAAGATATTTTAGCTGGTCAATGGAGAAAAGAGGAAAACATTTCTTCTTGTTCTTATTAATGCTTTTAGATCTTTTATAAAAACAAACACATTTCCACTAAGCGTCAGAAGTAGAACACTCCGAGCAGCTTTAGGGGGCTGTTTTTCTCTTTGTTGCATCAGTATAGAGGAGAGATCTCTCTCTAACTGAAACCCTCAGGCTATGAGTTTGACTGAAGCAGAAAAAAACACATCCTATTCTGTTTCTCTTAAAAACCATACATTATCAAAGGCGTCTCATACATATCTTTGATCTAAAATGGTTACATCTTAATAATTACAGTTCAGAAGTATGAAAGAATCAAATGTTTCTTTTTTTCATTCCGGTAGCGTTCGAAATTGTTCACCGTCTTCCCTTTTTCCAGCGTGGAAATAAGACCTGGGGAGCAAACAAACAAACTAATAAATAAATAAAAACAGACCGAACTGCGCTGCTATATCGTTTAATGACAAGATCTAGAAAGAGGGGAAATATCCGTTTTAAAACGGAATGTAAATCCCGGTGTATAGCTTTACGGTCTCATCTTGATCTTTGCACTTTTTATATTCATCCAGTCAATGAAACGCTGAGAGAGACGTTTCCAGTAATCCTATATGCTTAAATATGACTCCGGGAGTTTATCTACATCGCGCTTTCTGGCTACTCTCCTTCCGAGCTTCTGCGGAAAATGATGTTTTTACAGAACATTTCCCTTTGCAACCAATCAAAGAGGTGCAGTCAGTGGTAATGAAACAGGAAAACATTTCAGCACTCCTCTCTCCTCTTTAATGGCTGAAAAATGCTAATTGGAAGAAGACCGCATGTGTCAAAGAAAACAAAAGAGGTGGTATGGCAGGCAGCGGGACTCGTGTTGGAGGATGGTATTTTGAAATGTGAAATGTGTCACTTAACTCCTGCTGAAACGCACAGGGTTTGGAGGGGAGGATCGAGGAACGGAAGCCCCTCCTGAACGCGGAGGTGCGGCGGAGCAGGAAGAGACGTTTATGAGGTAATAACCAGATACAGTCGCACAGAGTATGAAAATCTGGTTGAAGAAACCTGGAAGACTACATGTGATTCCTAAAACGTCTCAGTCACGGATTTCCATATGCATGACTTGTTGCATGCATAAAACTACCGGTATTGTTTTAATTGAAGATGCCTATTGTGCAATTGGTTGCATCTGAACTTTAAAACACTTTTAGATGCATTTCAAATCGCGTTGTTTACAATGAATCAAACTTGAAATCACTCGTTGTGTTGCACTAATAAAGTCTTATTTGTCACAAATTAATCATGCTATTATTTCTCTATTATTTGAAGGGAATAAAAAGACTAAGATAGAGGGTTTCCACATGTCAAATTCTCAAGTCAAATAAGTTTTGTGATCAGCATTTAGTTGAAAGCACAAAAGTAATGAGTTACGTAAAGCTGTGTGATGGGCCTCCTTCCTCCAGAGAAAGGTGACATTTTAATTACCCTGCCTTATCTGATGGGTAATCTTCAAGATATTCTTCCCAGTAAAAGCCTTCTCTTTATTATTTTTTGTATGATATATTCTTAGCTTTCGCCTGTCAATGACTGTACAAAATTCATTTGACCCAGTCGTTGATTGAAGCTGGAAGTTTTTATATGGTATGAAATAGTTTTATCAAATCTCTTCAGTGTGAGAAGTGTCTCCTGCTTTTATGACAAAAGAGAAATGATCCTGTGAAGGAATAATTGTGATAAAATAAGATTTCTGACTTGAGCAATATAAAACTTGCTCACTTTTTACACAACCATCCTATTGATAATTTAAAAAAGACAGTTTATATCATTTCAAATGATAACAAGACGCCATAACTTTGTCCATTGTCCTTTATTTGCATGATTATATAAATAAAAAAAACGGCAAATAAATGAATAAGCAAATTATTATTCTTTTTTTTTTTCAAAATATTAGAATTAGCTTAAGAAACAGTTATTACTTAAACAGTGAAAAACACAAATATATGTACTGGTTTAATATATTAAAATTGAAAAATAATTAGCAGTGCTACAAAAGCTCAGTGGCAACAACAGCTGTTCCAGCGATCCAGAACTGTAATTGTAATACTGTATAGACTTCAACATAAAAGTGATTGCAGAGATGTAGCAATATTAGTTTTAATAAACATAATTGCAGTGGTGGCATGTAAAATGGCTTTGATCATGATCACAGACGTAAGGTTACACCACAGAGCCGTTCTAGAGTATTATTACCTCTATGTGGGTTGCCGTGTTTAAGTGCACGGCATTTAATTTTAGCAGTACTGACGTTAATACCCAAGCGATCATTGCTATCAATAGCTGGATGGCTTCGTGTGCAATTGCGAACCGTGTACAGCTTTACAAAACAATTGTATTATTAAAAAAACAACAACATTTAATTATTCTAAACGCAAGTGTTGCTGACCTCTGACCTGTGGACTGCAAGATTGTCCTTTTTGAAGCACGGCAACATCACCTACAAGACAAGAACAACATTTTGGAAGCATAATCAATACATCTGAGTCACATGCGAGGTTAGGGTACTTTCTCACAAGATTCACAAAACAAAGCTATTTCTGTAACCCCATGGGGGAGATATGCTGCTGAAAAATAACGCCGTATCCTGTAATTGGTATTGATCTTGCCTGCTGATTTTGTGAAATACATGATTATTAAAAAAAGATCACTTGACACATATTTGCATAACGTGTTGAAGTTTTAGGAGAACGGTGTGATTGTTTCTCTTATGCTGCTCCACAGACTATTCACAGTCCAGAATTAGAACGTATGTGTATTTCCAACACACGTGACAACGGTATGATCAAGTCATTTTATAAATAAGAAAATATACCTTTCTTTGATCATTGTGACAGTTTATAGAGTTCCTCTAGTCAAAAATGCATCAGTGACAGCTAGCTATGTTTTTGTTTATAAACCTTCAGATCTCGCCATACATATCTGTGGACACGTATGACGGCATCCCGCCTCGTGTAGCGGGCGGGCAATTTGGATCATAATTTGTTGATGTGATGTGACACGCTACATAAAATAAAATAAATAAAACTACTTCAAAGACTATCACCTCGAATCTCCCTCGGTTTTTCAGCCCCGGTCTTGTACCATTCGTCTGCGATCCCTTTAAGCAGACAGCGTAATATTGAGACATGAAGAATTTCTGCAACATATAATGTGCATTATAGCATGTCCAGGCATTTTAATGCAAATAGGGCCAGCTACAGTAAACACTAAACAGCAGATCAGACTGAAATGCATATAAATCAGGTTATTTTTCCTAACATAAGAGAGATGAACCAAATCCATTTGCTCCAGTTACTATTAAGTATCAACACATAAAAGCAATGATAATCAGTTTAAAACACTGTAACGCCATAAAAGGCATATAATCTATAATCACTCAATCTGATGCTGCTCTCCTAAAATACATTAAGTTAATAGATTAAAAAAGTAAATATATATTTTTTTTATCCCTGCATGCAGTGGGTGAGGACACAATTTTTTTTTATTTACTCACTTATGCTTTAACCTTCATGTTTTCCAATCATCTCCAGTCATTCCTTTCTTAAGAGAACCACAAAACTTATGTAGGAAAGACACAAATGAACAGTTCTCCTATTGTAGGAGCTTTAACCAGGACTAGAAGGCTGAAAATGGCACAGTTCAGACTCCACACGAACCGTTAAAAGTGCGTTGGCATTGCATCTCGAGCTTTACGCTTGTGCTCGCATGGCATACCTTCAGGCATGGCCTTTTACAAAAGAATAAGATGTCCTACAATGAATACGATGATAGGTACACAAAAACATTTATACATTTTATATAAATAACTATTCCCAAAGCACACACACACACACACACACACCGACCTGTCAACACTAACTAATGTTCACTACCAAAATTTGCATTGCCGATGATGTGTTCTGGCACATGTTAATAAAATACAAAGTGCATAAATAAATAGTTTTACTTATTTTTCACTGGGTGGTAGAAAAAGATGCAATTACAATTTCATTTCTCTAAGACAACAAATGAAATACTGTAGCGGTTTGTATATCTATTAATCTAAAATTATTTCTGTTCATCAAGCACAGCTGGGTAATTCACCATGCCAAGACACACTCTAGTCTGCTCAGCATGATCAGCATGGATTTTTTTTTCTTTCTGCTGTATTATATTTTTTCATTTACACTTTACATTACAATGTTAATGTTAGAGTGAACTCACTGATACCAATGAACAACATGCATCTTTGCTAATAATTTTGTGGATTTATTTGCGCCTTTATTTACTTGTAAATACACATTGTTATTGCGGTTGCTTGCTTGTAATCACTTATATTAATATAGGTTTAGCACAGGCACTGTAATATAAAGCGTTAAATCTCTTAAGTACACAACATCTTGAAGGGAACTTCATCACAATGCTGAATACCATTAATTCTGGAGGACAATACTAGGCTATAAGAACTGCTCCAAACAAACAAAAGAAATCACTAATTTGTAATGTTGGGATAATGAGAGGATAATGCGCAATGATATAGCCTAAATACCACGACAAAACAGCACAAAGCATTCATTTCTAGGTAATGCAAGTGAATTTCAGTCGGACAGTTACACAGGAAGAAACTGTTCAAGAAAAAAAGTGGAAGAACGACTGCATGTACGTTTTTAAATGTGATTTTCACGACAGTGATAATAAGAATCAGATAAATCAATAATAATACGACAAATAGTAATAATTATTATCATAAAAATACAGTTTTATAAAAGTTGAAATTAAGCTGTTAGAAAACACAAATCTCTTTCAAACGCGTGCGTTTATTTGAATATGACAAGCTAATTATCGCTGTACCGTCGTCTTGCATTGAGACCGAGAGATATCTGTTGTTAACACGCAATAATCTCGGAAAACCGTAGCATTTTTTGCCCAGCGCTACTCCTGCCCCACAGCGGGAGAAATCTTGGCTTGTTTGAGCCCGATGAGTTTCTGATGGGAGATTGGTGACGTAAGAGCCATCAACAGCGACAGGCTGATCGAGGCAGTCGCGAGGATGGATAGATGGACAGATGTTGGGGCGGAACTTGGACATATTTCCACATTATTAGCCCCTACCGACAGGCGTACAGCATAAATGATCAGTTAGATTGCAACTGGCAATAGCTCAAGGATGCGCAGCAGCGTCAAAGGTAAGAACATGATTTAAACGTCGCGTACAAAGATACCAACGCTTCGGCGGTGGTGATGTGTAATATCCTAGCCTGGCGAATTGACACGTTTAGACTATACTAACAAATGTGTACACTCACCGGTATGCGGTGTGCAAGGCGAAGCTCTCGCGTCGGTCCACAGGCTGAATTATCCGCTGAAATCACAGCAGAATCCCCGCGTGCCGAACCGCCGCGCGTCGAAGAACCTTAAAATCCGTTAGAAACATCATCAGGCGACCGGAGCGAGCCAAGGCCACCTCAAAACATTTCTCGCGTTCTCCTTCCGAGCGATTTAAAAACACACCCACCCACTCGCCAACTTACAGAAAGAGTGGACATTGCGTCAACGCTGGTTTAAAGACAAAAACAAAGTTGGGATTTAAGTGTGATTTTGGGGGGTGCCAGGTACACCGTATCAACAAAGTACTGAAGAGCAGATATGCTGTTGTTTTTTTACGGTTCTTAACCTAATAGGATCCGAAATGTCTAACACCGCGGACTCGTTATTTAATTTGTGGATGTTTTGCAATTGATGAATAAGTAATGTGTAAGCGTTGTAGAGAGGCTTGTTACGGTCATACTCAACTTGTTCCAAGAGTCCCTCCCCTTCCCGTGCAAAGTGTTCACTTCCTAGTAAGGTGTAACGAATCAATCTGTAACTTCCAACTGTCCTTTTTTTCGGGGATGGAAAAAGGTCGCAAATAATTTCCTTTTAGCGTTTGGACGCCTGGAATAGTTCGTAAAGTGTTGTTCGCCTCGGCAAACGTCATCGAGACAGATAAACAAAACTGGCAAAAAGAATAAAAGACAACGAAAGGATCAAAGAAATGTTGTGTGCATGAAAAACTGTTTTTAAAATATCCGACAAAACCAAATAAAATGTTTACAGCGGACATCCCGCCTTTATGCGTTTGAATGTTTGCGCGTGACGTGAAACTTATTTTCACGATGACTGTAGTACGATCATAGTTAAATTTTAAATAGCACTATTTGTTTATAAAGCCGTATGCTGTGTGTATTAGTTTGAATGGACAACATACAAACAAGTGATGTCTTCTCCAAAAAGGCAGTTCGTTGTCTTTCAAACGCTCCTGTTGTGTGGGGAGGGAAAAAACAGAACAATTAAAAAGATTGACAGGTGGGTTTTCACTGTCAGAGTGACGCTCCGGAGGGGTGGAGTAAAGAGAGAGAGGCAGGAAAGGCAACTCGATGTGTCTGTCTATCAGTTGAGACTGTCTGAACCGCTCACGCATCCTGAACGCGCGATACATATTTCAGCGAAGAGCCGCGAGACCAAGAACGCCGTTTCTCTCCCTGGAGTTTCTGTTTTTTTTTAAAAGAGCAATTAGTTTACGTTCGTTTGCGAGAGAGTGTGTTTTTTGTTTATATATCGCTCTGTAGTAAACGCGTCACGCTCGCCCGAATCAACTGTCCACATGTTTCCCTGAGCATGGACGGACAGTGTGTTTGGTGAATATCGGGAGGAGCACGAGCACGAGCAGAGACTCTCCACTGCGCGCGTGGGGAATTTAGTCCGTTGAAAATGCGCACTGAGCTCGAGCCCCATTTGTGACTGACATTAACTGTCTCCTGTCTGCCTGTCTTTTCCCTTGGTTTGTCCCGGTTTTTAGGCTTTCCACCGAGCGAGAGGACGGAAATACACTTGGACGGGCTCTCCATAACTGGAAGTTTCTTCCGTTTTGCTACAAACTATTGCCATAATCCAAGGAGAACCTAAGGAAGCGTTTTTTTGTTCTGTGTTTATGCGCCGTTAGACATGGACGGGAGATATATCTTGAGCTCTTGGCAATCATGCTATGAAGACTTATAATTATTAAACGTGCCGGCCATACACACCTTCCTTTTTTATTTTTTACAGACATTTTTGTCTGTAAAAAAAATCTACAACCTCTCAAGACCTATTGACCCCTCTTAGACTTTGCATCGGCTCAAAGTGACTTTTTAAAGAGGTGGAATAAAAAGACAGACCCCGAAGAGAAGAGGAACGCGTTAATACATGCTTTGTATTACATTTTTGAAATTAATTCTTCCCCCCCGTCACTGGCATTTTGGTTCTGTATGAGAAGTCAAGTGGAGGGTGGGACGACAGCATGCCGCGGAGAAAGCAGCAAGCGCCGAGGCGATCTTCAGGTAAGCGGTGCATGCATGTTTTGTTTACGTAGGGGGGGAAAATCCTAAAATCACACACACTTCATTAGTATGTGGGTTGAAATGCTTAATCCAAATATTGACTGCAATTTTTGACTTGTTTTCTGTTCGTCTCTAACTTTTCAAGAATGTCAAATACAAAGGTAATTTCATCAGAATGCAGTTGTTCATTTAGCAGAATTAATTCATTTTCAAATGAATGCGCGAGTTTAGTTTTTTGAAGTTGTGCCAAATTAAAACTTCACACTCCACCGTGGCCTATGTAGTCCAGTGAAAATGCAGTTTCAAAGTGCTCAAGTTCGCCCATTTAGATGCGGATTGCCATCCTTGATTTGATGCTTGATTGATCGCCTGTCATGTGGCCGCCTTTGATCTATTCATTCCTGATAAACATCAGTAAATCATTCACCATGGAAACACGCATGCGCCTTGCAGCCGCAGCCACTCAAAAGACAACTTTTGCCCCCGTCGTGCGGGAAAATAGAGAAAGGAAAGAAGTTTTCGGCAGGGTTATACACTACTTTTTTTCGTCATTCAAAGAGAGGGGGATAAGGGATTGCTGGGGCGTGTCGAGAGCACAAAATGTAGCAGAGAGAACATCTCTTCCCTGATAGATGTCACTGAGCAAGGCCTCTGTACTAAGATCTGTTTTCCTCTTAGTTCAATTTATTCATGTGAACCGTACCTGCGCTCTTTGATGTTACAAGATTTCTGTTTTTAATGAATCTTCTATGAAGAGCAAGAGAGCAGATCTAGTTATGAACGCTGTTGGATATCTTTAAAGGCGATTAAACACAAACTAGCCATTATATATTAAACCGTTTTGTTGTATTATACTAAGGGAGTTCCATTTTGTCCTTTTTGAGTTCTCCTTTTTTTTCTTCTTTCCTTCGTTTTTTCTTCTCCTATTTAATCTCTGTGACTAACAGGTCCATTCTCTCCTGAATGAAGGCTCTCTTTCAAGTTCAAGCATCAGTAGAGTTACTGATCTGCAGAATTAGGCCCTGATATTTGACTGATGAGGGAACAGCCGACATACCAGACACACTGCTGTAACCGAGGTCGACTTTATGAGGGCTAACAAGTGCGATACACAGTTGACGCTTCGTGCGTTTCCACTGACTAACATTTATTGTTCCTTGGTTTTTACGTTTACCTTTCCGCTCAGTGGAGGGAAATGGTATTTTTAAGGGATTATTTTGTCTCCCTGGCTGTATGGCGAGACTGACGTGGGGAGTTCGAAAGCTCACAGAGGTGAGATGGCGCCTGGTAATCTGACCTGGCAGCTCCTCCACAAAAACAAGCCATCAGCCCCCTCCACCTCAGCTGAATATTGATTTAATTTTCTCTATTCTGACAGGCATGTTCATCATTTGCTTTAATGGTCATTCAAAAGTTGGCAGGCACATTGTTTCCGTTTTTTCCCAGAGCCTGACACTTTTCCCCTATCCATCAAAATATAAATGTTTGGAATTATTGATTGAGGGAATAAAAAGAAAAGCCGCTTAGCGTGACAAGGTGATTTGTTTTTACTAAAACTTCTAAATCATTCGAGCTGACTGAATTTTTATTTTTTTTATTTTGTTACATTTTGCGCTGTGTACTAAAAGCACTTTCTACCTCCATTGCACCGCTCCACTTCTCTGTTATGCTCCACCTCTTTTAACGGATTTGGTTGCTATCATTGCCATTGTTTGCTCTGAGTGATTTACATGCATCGGCTGTGGGCTTAGGTCGTTTTGGTGCAGTGGGATCGGAGTGGCCCTCTCTGTGTTGGGCTGCTGCAGTCATTTGTATTTATTTGCTGGCTTTTCTCTGAAACAGACACGGGCCTCCCACGTAGAGCACAGACTGTGTCTGTGAGTTTGAGCTCTAGCAGAGAGGAGAGGAGCCAGGGGAGGACTCGGCGATGAATGCGGTATCTCTCCGCTGCTCCAGGTTTCATTTGGTTTTGTGTTTTCACAACCTCCCACGCAGATAGAGACACGCTCGGTTTGCATCCATTCCACGCACCTCCGTCCTCTGGATAGCCGGGGCGTAAACACCGCCGTGAGGTGGTTTGCAATATTTTTGCTGCTTTTACTTTTCCACCAGTTTAACTTTATTTGATTTTACATCTTGGATAACTGCCCTTTTTTACTTTTTTTTTTTTTTTTATAAACGTAAGCATGATTTTATAAATTGTATTCCTTTTTAGATTCGCATTTGAGACAAGATTGAGATTGGAAAAAAAAACACAAGCGCACTCGAAAGAAGAAAAATAAAACGTGAGGAGGGAGGAACCAGCACAGGGAGTCATTAAAACGCATTCTGTCCTCAGCACCAGAGGCTTCTTAATTATCCGACATAAAGGTAAAGGTTCCTCTGCTGGCTTCATTAGGGAGGAACCCTAATTATCTGAGCTCCTGATGGATTTGTGACAGGCTCTAACGATTAAAGCTGACAAATTCAGCGAAGTGTCAGGTCTGCAGCTGCCTTGATGTAATCAAGTTGATATTATACAGTCCCTTTAGCCTGTAGTGCTGAATTAACTCAATTTTCTGGTGCAGGTGACAAATGGACTTTGCTACCTGACTAATCACGTCACCGTGGCAATGCTGCCTAATGACCTCAGTAATCCAGGCTCTTAACCGCACCGCTGGGCCCAGAAAGCATTTGAGGCAGCCAATCAGAATGCCCCTGCGTTAGCCAATCGGGCCTGGTGCTCTGCAAACACGCCATCATTCCGTCTCCATGTTGATGGACGTACCACTGTTCTTTGTCATTGGTCGCACTACCGTTCAAGCTCTGAGTGTACCGACACACCGTGCTCCTGCTGACAATAATCGCACCACCGCGCTCTCGAAATCTGAAAATACTGTCAGAATTTGAGTGCTGTTGAGCGGCTCGCTTTGCTTAAGTCTCTCAGTGCAACATTACATACAAATCAGCCTGCATTTACAGATTATATTATGTGGAGTGCTGTTACAACTCAGTTGTGATTTATATGTGTTTTTGTAGCACGAGTATGAGGTTAATGCCTTTTATTCTCTAACAAAGATTTATTATGTTGCATTAAACATGTGGAGGTTTTGTTGTAGTCTGTTAAACAGCCTGGTGCTTCTTCATATTCATTCTCATATCTGGTGAGAAATGTGAAATATACTGGATGATCATTTCTCAATTTGTGATGTATTTGTATTAAAAGATAGGAGTTGACTGCCACCATTTGTTTTGCATGTACGACACAAATTATAGAAATAAATCTATAGGGGGACATTTAGACGTCATGTTTTATCTGTCTCTCTTTCTTTAATGCCTATTTTCATGCTAGCAAAATAAATAAATCTTCCCGCAAGACGAGAGAATGCAGCGTGACATCTGGGCTCACCTTGTGTTGGCTTCGCTGGAGGGTAGACTCATCCGCTCTCATGTCATTAACAGGTGACATTGACCCATTTAGTCAATATTCATGTTGGGACCCACCACTTACAACTAATAGTTTAATTTGCATTTGGGGATCAAGCCAGTGGCCTATAGGAAATCAAAGCGTATCCAGTTATTCTGAGTCCCGAGCTTGCCGTTCCCCTTGTCCGAGATCGTGGAGGTTGAGTTTGATTAATGAAGATCGATGACAGGTTTTATGGGAAGAGTGGATCAAAACGAAAATATGTTGGGACTTAGTATGAGCCAAGTGTGATGATACACAGTCTGCGGTAAACACCGCTCTGCGGTTTTAATGAGCTTAAACACATTTGGGAGTTATCTGGTTTCTTCAAGTTTCATAAAGTCTAAAATTAAGAATACTTCCAGACGTGTGTTTGTGTGTCTGCTCATAGTTGCTGAAAAACGAGCACACAGAGGACCACAAAAAGCTAGCGTGTCACCAGAGGAGGTTTGGATTAGAGGTACTGTAGCATTATGGGAACTCAAAACTATCAAAAGGGCCAGCTGTGTTTTTTCTTACTCTTTCTTTCTCTCTCTCTCTCTTTCTCGTCCTGTCTGTTTTGATCCCCCATGTTTCATTTCTCAGCTAATTTAGTCCACAGTGAGTCAGAAAGATGAGAGGGAGGGGGAAGAAAGACAAAAGAGAGAAAAGCTCAAGTCATGACCCAGCAACGGGAGTCTCCAAGCTAGAGGAGTACACGGAGGTCAACGTGTACCCAGGGGAGCCCACGTCTGCCTTCTCTCTGTCCTGCCCTGCACTCATCTGTTGCTGCTTTCCCTTGCTTTTTTTCCTGGCTCACAGGAAGGATGGGGTGTTTTTAGAGGCTCGGCGGAGTTTTCTCATCCCAGTATGCCGTTTTCCTCATGGAGCGCCTTATACATCCTCATCAGATAAAACACAAACGGCTCGGCCAACAGATCTGTGCCGATGTTTATAACGGGCCAGCAGGAGATTGAGGTTTGATGTTTGTGTTGTAGGATCTGAGGAGCGTGTGGCGTCTCAACAGGATGATGCTGTTTGTGACATTGTCTGATTAGTTGCATATTTTTATAGATAGTGTAGTTAATGTTATATTTCAATGGTTGATATAATTTCAACAAGGACGGCCAAACGTACATGGGTTTAAGCCTTGCGGTCATACGTTCATATTTAGTAACATTAATTTTGACAGATGAGCATGAAACGAAAGGAAGCTCTTTGATGATGTTAAGTAAACACCCATGAAGCCCCCTCAAACTCAGGGAAGTCACGTCCTGGGACTCGCTGTTCCTCCTCCCATCAACCACTGTATTCTCAACTCAAAATATCCTGCCTGCTTGAACACAAAAGACCAGCTAAAGACAGATGAAAGAGAGAAAACACAGGTCCCTTTGCATTATTTTCTTAAACGCTGTATTGTGTAAGTTCAAATAATGTCTTCAATAAACAATATTGCAACAAAATATTCAAAAAAGTTTACGAAACACTTCTCCTCGTCTTTCATTGGTCACAAAAACAGTAGTCCTGCCCCCAAGCTCACACTTGTTTGGGCTAGTTGGGATGCTCATAGAAACCAATCACTGGGTCTCATTCTGTATTTTATATTTGTACGCACAGGAAAAATTCTCACAAAAAATTTCTGCCAAATTTACAACATTCGTACACCGATCACTTCGATCTTAACCTCTTTCTTACGTGATTTTTGCGTACATGGTTCGTAATTTGGAATAAAATTTCGTACTAAAGTTGTTGGTGAGTCATCATTTGGTTGCGAAAATATTAGTACACAGACTACTCGTATATGTAATTTTATATAAAAAATGTGTGTTTAACTCTAGTTAAGGGCTATGGGAAGATTTCGAACAGTAAACCGAGGGTTTAGTGAGTAAACTGTTATATTCAAAAATGCAGGAGGGTGGGGGGGGGGGGAGGAAGTGAAAAAATAAAAAAGGGAGCGAGCGATAGAAGAAAGGAGTGGTGCTCAGAAAGGTATTAGAGCTGACAGATGAACAGGAGTGGGGAGAAATTCTCCCGCAGCAGCTGGGACTGCAGTCATTATCCTGACAGGTGTCAATTAAGAATTACTGCCTGCCTCAGTCCTCTGCGCAGCCCAGCTGTCTGCGCAGCAGAGAAATAACACTTTACCCTTGTCACTTTGTTAGTTCGTAGCCATAGCCTCCGAAAATGAGTCGCCCCAACGCTAATCGATAACCAGTGTATTAGCAATTATTTTGCACATTGATTTACGAGGGCCAACGACTTCTTCTGTGCTGTTATTAGCCCTTGATTAGATCTGCCCGCACACGTGAACACACACACACTCACACACACGCATTCATAGCATGCTGCCCTGTTGCCAGGTGGATATATGTTTCCTCCGAGGCCCCGAGGTCTAGAACAATCTTAGTGCAGAGTCTTAGTGGCCCTGTTGGGCCTTCCATCACTCGTGGCCGTTACAGAGACAGGCCCCTTTTAGGCCCCACATGCACCCACACACACAAACATGTACAACACCTCTGTGGGGGTTGAAATACAGCCCCATTTCAGGCCGGCCCTGGATGAACGCTGATAGGGTTTGAGTATGTGTGTGTGAGAGAGGTGCTTGTAAAAGGCAAGAGTATTAGTGAGGTGTCGTGGTCTGTTTCAGCTAAATGAATGGCCCTTTGCTGTAGAAGGTGCTCCTGGTTACCAAGAGTTATGGCTGACCAGATAGGGGGCTTCTGGGTAATGTCTGTGTGAAGGAGCACTGAACCTTTGCTACATTTATTTTCATGTCTGTGGATATTTAATACTCAACTTTAAAGCCATCGTCAAGAGCTTTGTAGGTGTCTTCATGACTCTGCAACAAGTGTGGCAATGCGATTAGTTGTTAAAAGGTTAGTTCTCCCAAAAATTTACATTTTGTCATCATTTACTCGTCCTTAGGTCATTTCAAACTTACTTTTGTTCTTCTGTAGAACCTAAAAAAATGAATAATAGATTTCTATGCTCCTTTTCCATACAGTTACAATGAACAGGAACTGAAGGTTTCAAGATTATAATTGATATGCCTCTGTACAAAAGTTTGGTGTCATTTAAAAAAAAAAAAAAAGACTTCAGAAATGAACATATACGGTGTTTATAGACTTACTAAATATTTCTATTTCAAAATAAATACTTTTATTTTCAACCTTCTATTCATCAAAGTATCCTGAAGAAAGTGTCAGTTTCCACAAAAACACGAGAATAAAAAAATGCTATTTAAAATATATGAAAATGGAAGGCATTTTAAATTGTAACATTTCACAATATTACTGATTTTTACAGTATTTTGATCAAATACATGCTGCCCCGGTGAGCATAAAAGGTTCTTTCAAAAGTCTTAAACTTATATACTTATATAGCTTCAAGTCACAAGGACCACTTTTTTGCTTGCTTTTGCATCCTTTTTGAAACTTGTAAGCTTGAGCCATTATATATTGTAATTAAATGGAAAAGATTGATCCGCACAATCTTCAAAACCTCTGCTTTTCCACAGAAAAAAAAGAAAGTCATGGCTTTGGAGCTGAGTAAATGATGTCAGAGTGTTTATTTTTGGGTGAACCATTCCTGTAAAAACTGTACTTTCACAAGCTGTAAGGTAATTGGGTTATCGTGTCACCTGTGAAAACAATGCTTGCGTATATGCTTGGTCGTGGTGGGTACGACAAACTCTCAAGTCTGAAATCGTCCTCTCACCCATACGTAGTGGTGGATTATGTTCTTTATGCTCGAGAATGGGATTTTTGTTTGCTCGAGTGCGACCTTTGCCCTACAGGAACTAAACAGAGAACCTAATCCCTGGGTTCCCCTGATGTGCCGATGTATGAATGGAGATCCCTCACCCTCCACTCTTGATCAGAGGCGTTACGATTCTCCTCTATGAGCGCTAAGCCACTGGACACACAATGAGTGGATAAAGATAAGCCTCCAGCTTGTGTTGACACTCTCATTGAGCCCCATAATGCACTGCTCCGGATCGCACTCATAAAGACTTGGCTCCCCTTTTTTACGAGCCATTTTCGAACGGTCGCACAAAATGCCTTGATTTTCGGTGTTTTTACCCTGACACTTTCATTGCTCGTTTTTCGTGCTGTGTTTAAGACCACATTTGCAGTCCATCACCCCTAAAGCTAGCTAAAGAGCCGCGTGTCACCCTCATCTCCTGCTGAGGGTCACTTTTATTAGTTTCATTGATAAAAGCCTACGCACACAGACAATTGCTGGTAGGTCCTCCAAGTGGCTGTATTTTTTTTTTCCCTGGGAGAAGAAGTGTTTTATTTAACTGATAGGACACTGGAAAGTAATGAATATAATCTTTCCTTTTTTTTGTCCCTAGTTTTATGGGACTGATAAGGCAGTTTACTGCTAAGGCAACAGTAGTTTCTTTTTAGATGGACAACATGCAGGACAGATCCCTGTCTCACAGTATATCATTTTATTTCCCATCTTTGATTTATATATTCAATCTCGTCTTCGAATCATCTCCTAAAGTATGAATCACTGGCATTCATATTTCAGGATCTTTGATAAATACATGCAGAGTTGATATCAGTTTTAAACCAAAAAAAAAGTCTGGTTTTCATTTCATTCACGTACAGAAGCCTTGAGGGACGTGAACTGTATTCGAATCCTCCTCATATCCTTTAATAGACGGGCGAACATGTCGTGACTAGTCTCCCAGACTCAACTTTATAGGTATTTATAGTGATTTGGACACAATCACATTCAAATGCCAAATGCCACATGTTCTGAGAGGCCTAAAGCTTGTTTGGAGACAGACTCGCCCAGACAGTGTCAATCATAGTGCTAAGCTTTGCTCTGAATCTTCTGTCTGAGAAATCAGTGGGGGGTGTCCCCTTCAAATCTGCCCCCACTGCCCCTCCCCTTTCTGTTTTTTCCCTCTTCTCTACTGGCCACCGCTTTCTTTAAAAAAGCCATATGCTTCCCAGTTAGACTTCAGCGTGTGCACACATACACACGCAGAGGCTGCGACACACATGAGGATCAACTATTAACCTTGTCCAGCTGACTGAAAGCCATACGGTTGGTGGAACTTTAACCGAGGGACGCATCATTGATCATTGACTTGTTCTGCTCAGCCCCTAAAGTCTGTGAGCTTGGGAACTTGAGATGAACAGATGTGCTGTAAAGAGGAAAAGTCAGGTGACTCAAAACGAGGAACGCAAACATTTACTCTTCCATTAACAGATCTGAGCTTTATAAAAGCAAGACAAACTATCTCGGGAAGAATTAAATCAACAATAGACGTTTTAGATCTTACTTTAGATTGAAAGTCGTGACATGTCGGCTCACAAATTCAGTGTCTCAGGCCTAAACTGGTTCTAAAACAAAACATTACGATGTGTCAATCATATTTGGCATAAGCATAAGAAATGTGCCAGGGAATTTTTTTCATTGACCAGCAATGGGAGACGAGCCGTTTTCGTGTTCTGCTGAAACGTAGTGTTGACATGGTGTGTGTGGTGTGTGTGGTGTGTGTGTGTGTGTGTGTGTGTGTGTATATATATCTGTGTGTGTAGCTCTTCTTCACTAGCGCACCGTTTCCATGTTAAATTGGTTATGGCAGCGCAATCCAGCCCTACTTAGAGCCGTCAGAGCAGCCGCCGTGTGACGAGCCTCAGCAAGGACGTGTCATAAATACTGAGGTGTCGTTTCTTTCATGTAAATATACCTCTGTTTCAAGTATCGTCCATCAATACTGCACACGGGGGGAGATATCTAGCTGCTGCACAAAGTATGTGCTCTGAAAAACTGTAGCGGGTGCTATTAGGTCTAGTTTTGTCTGGAAGTGAAGACACACTTTTTTTTTAAGGGTTTATATTTATTTTTATATATTTTTTTTTTAGCATTTTCCCCCTGAACTCTTTTTATGATATCTGTGAAGGTTTGTGGCATTTTTTTTCTTAGGAATTACATGCACAAAATAACTATTTATAATTTTTTAATTCAGTACCTTTAGCTGGTGATGCTTCCGTGGCATTGACAAATGACCTTTTTCCAGTTAAATGGATGGACTATATTTTAGTTTGATAATGGTTTTTAGTTTGATAATGTTTTATTTTGTAAATTATATTTATGGAATACTTATGATCCTGTTAACCACTTTGAGTATAGACCTGAAAATGAAATTTACAACTTAAAAACGTAAGTCTTAAATGCTTTGGAGCACAGGCTTAAGTTTGGTCTCTTTTTAAATGAGACGCGTAGCAGATTAGTTTGGTTAACTTTAGTTTAGTTTAACTTTAGTTTGCTAAATTGAAACTAAAGTTATAGAAGTTTAAGTTTATTATTATGAAAAATGCACAAAATAAAATGTTAATTTTATTTGAAAAATGTTTTCCAAAACATGTTTTACACTGAAACTGTGAGAATTTTTTTAGCCATAAATCTAAACAAGTTTGAGGTTGATATCTCAAAAAAAAAAAATAGCTTCCAGTAAGATTTTGTTTGGGTGCAGTACCAAACGTTTCCACTAGATTAAATTTCTCTCCCATTCATTTCTAATGCAATTTTACGGCAACGATACGTGAATTTAAAAAAAAAAATGTCAGGATCGTTTAACCTTTTCAAATCTTGTCCGTATATATATATTTTTGTGTTCACATAGCAAGTGCCAATACCTTTACCAAGGTTCATACTATTCCGATGAAGTGAAAAAAAAAAAAAAGACTGAACAGCATAACAGATTTACATTACTGTTCAAAGGTTTGGGGTCGGTCAGAACTCTCTTATGCTCAACAAGGCTGCATTTAATTGATGAATAATTTCATAATTTAATTATTTAATACTAATTTACTTTTAAATATACATTAAAAACAGTAATATTGTGAAATATTGTTAAAAGGTAAAATAATTGTTTTCTATTAAATTAAAATGTAATTTTTTCCTGTGATGCCAAAGCTGAATTTTCAGCAGTCTTTACTCTACAGTCTTCAGTGCTGTTTGATATTTTTTCAGCATTCTTTGATGAATAGATTTATTCAAAGAACACTTTACTGTAACTTTTTATCAATTTAATGCATCCTTGCTGAATGAAAGTATTAAACTGAGTAGTTTATGTAATTGACCTCTGTTATTGTCTAACCTCACTTTCAATCATTAGGAAAGGCCAAGTTGCTGAATCGTCATTGATGCGTCAGCAGTCATACATCAATGGTTGCGATGTCATATCCATGATGATTTTCAAATTTTTTTCTTCTTCTTCTTCTTAGTTTCTTGAATTGATGTTGTGTGGACATGGATGGTAGTTACAGGGTAGATTTTTTGAAGAGCTTCGCATACTATATAGACAAAGGAGGGAAAGTTCAGGTGCCCTGAACAATATGCCCCCTTAAAATCACTGTACCTTGTACCTAGTTGGTTTTCACTACCACATGGTTCCATCCATTTGCATTCAAAATGGTGGGGTTTTGATGTTTAAATAAATAGCAGCTCTCAGGCTGAATGTTAGGACAATGTTGTGAGACAGACAGTGGAGGGAGGAGGGGCCAGCACTGTCTAAAACCCATCACTCATTGGTTAATGATACTCTCCTCTCATTTAGCCACACCATTCTCTCATTCCCTCCTTCTTTTAACCCTTCACAAATCAAACGTGGGGTCATCCGCAGTTCACGGCCCCCAGGTGGTCAGGAAAACGCTACCATGCCCTCGAGGGTCCGTTTGACGGCGTATGTCTGTGTGTATGTTTTTCCCTAAACTGTTGTCCAGGTGCCGATTTCTCCACAACTTCATCGCCGCTGTTCTGTTTTTTGTCTCGCCGCCTGTTTGTCTAGTGTCAGTCTCACGGCGTGTGTGCGCGTGAGGTGTTTTTTGAGCCCGGTGGCAGATTTATTGCCTCGGTGCTGTTATTGTGGTGTAAGAGCTGAAAAGTGTCTGTCTGTTGCTGTCACTAAAATATGTCAGAAGTTTTTCCTTCATCTTTTTAAGGTGTCAGTTGATTGTAACCTACCAGCTGTATAAAGTTCAGGATTGCAGATAAAGACGTATAAAGCATTTGCCTCTTGTATGTTTTGTTGTTTGTAATTGTATTTCAGCAGAATAGATAGTCTCATTTAAAGTTGTACATAAGCTCCGCCCCTTTTGTGTGCTTATTGGATATTTTTCCTAATTTGTTTATGCGTTCAGCCACCAATAAGAGTCAATTTTTTTACCATGTTTATAACCATTTAAAATCTTAGTTTCCTCTCAAATCAGCATTGAAAATGCAAAAATTATCACATTTTGGCCTTGCGTGAATGATTGTTGTGTGGTTCGCCTACGTCCATCCTTGAGCTTTTCCTCCCAAACTGTCAACTAACAAAATACAAAATGAAACCCCTCCCTCCCTCACTCTCTCTTCCCTTCCTTTCCACAGTATCCTCTTTTCTCACACTAAATTTAGGTCACAGCTGTAAAGACAATGAAGCTGATTTGAGTATTTTTCTAGTACTTCCTCTGATGTTTGGTTTTTGTCAACGAAGACTGGAATAGACACATTTACATTTGATGTTTTTATCATGCGTGTCGTTATCCAAGTACAGTTCGGTTGCCGTATTAGTAGTACTAGTAGTGATATTGTGTCTGTGTTTGTTTCCTCTCAGGTAAAGAGAAACCCCAGAGCTGTGGAATTAAAGCCTTTTACCCATAATCCATCTGACCTGGGTTTGTTATTCCCCCACCGCAAACCTTAAATCAATCTACAAATTCAGCTCTATGTCCTTGCTCATAAAAGGCTCTCCTTTCGCGTTCAAAAAAATGAGGAGAAAAGAATGGGAGAAGAAAAAACAGCCGTGTAGGAAAGCAGGGACCTTATATAAAGGGCATGGTCTGCGTCCATGCCAGAAAAGCTTGATTTCCTTTTGCAGTGCGGCCATACATCAGAGGCCCTCCCAGCTGGACTGTCACACTCTGACAGAATGACATGTGTCATTTATCAAAGGGGCCAGAGCTTGGGAAAACTCATATGACAAAGCCTGGGAGAGTTCATTCCCCCTTATCCACAACACACACACACACACACACACACACACATAATCCATCTCTCTCGTTCTTTCACTCTCTCACACACAATTCCCTCCCACCTTTTCGCCGCTCGCCTGTTGCCAAAAAATGGGTCTGTAATATTTCTGTCATCTACACACCAACTTGCTGTTCTTTTTCCCGTTCTCTCTCTTGCTCTCTTTCAAAGTTTTTACTGTGTATTATTCTTCCCAAAAGCTGTTTTGCAGTAGTAACTCTTCAACCGCATAATTCCTGTGTTAATTACGGAATCATGTGTATTTTGAAGTGATTAAACCCGGCGTAATGAAGCTGAAGATCTCAGATATCCTATATTGCGCGAGCGTTGCTCTGCTGGAATCCATTCATCATTTCGAGCAAACTTCATTCTTAAGTCTACTTGCACCAGCTGAGAAGGAGAGCGAGAGAGAGAGAGAGAGCAGGAAGGAGAGGGGTCAAATATAGTTCACACCGCTGTGTACTACTCTACAGGGCACATTCACCCATCACTCAAAATGTGCTTTCTGTCTCTCACTCTGAGGGGCGGGAATAGATGAATTCCACAGACTCTGAGCTCCGGGTTCTAGCGCTGCGCGGCCGACCTTCGACCCCTTAAACGAGCTCTGAATATGTGGTGTGTAATGATCCTCGCGCTGTAAACATTTAATGACTCAAAGACTGTCATGGGAATCTTCGCATTCCCCACCCAGAGAGAACGTCAAAGGAAAGATCCTGTTTGTGAGTTTATGAAGTATGAGTCTTCATACAGATCTTTGTTCTGAGCATGAATCTTTTTGCCAATTAGATGCATAACATCCTTATTATTAAATGTAAAGATCGATAAAACCATAAAGTGGAGTTATGGCAGTTGGCAAATGGAGTTTATGTAGGTGATGCGACGTCTACTCAGTATGAATCTTCATCTCTGGACAGACGATTCATACTCTGATCAAAAGTTTGTACTTAGGGTTCCAGTCTTCTCATACATTGAGCCATGTTGCTTATGTGGGTGATGCGAATTTGAATCTGGCCCGCTCTCAGTACAACTCTTTTGCTCTGAGCAAAAGATTTGTGCTCTAAAGATTTGTACTTTTAGTACCAGTCTTCTGTTTCAAGTATGATTCATCTGCTTTGAGCAGAAGATTCTTATTGAGAGTGAGCCAGATTAGACTCAGAGCATGAATCTTTTCCTCCGAGCTTGAATAATTTTATCAGATAAAAAAAAATTGTGCTCTGAGCAAAGATTCATAATCAAAGTAGCAGTTTTCTGCTCCTAGTGTAAAACTTTTTCTTAGAGTACACATTTTTTGATGCATGGAGCCATGTTGCTTGTGCTGTGTGGGTGATGTAAAGTTGGATCTGGCTCGCCCTCTGTATGGATTTTCTGCTCTGAGCAAATGATTCGTGCATTGAGAAAAGAATCGTTCTCTGAGCAAAAGATTCACATTCAAAGCAAAAGATTCATACTCCCAGAACAGTGGTAATCAGTGTGCATATCTTTTACATTATACATTGTCATAGTGCGAAAACGAATATGGCCGATTCCATTCCCTCCTTCTCCCCATCTATCCAGAGTACGAATCTTCATTCCAAGTACGAATTAGTTAGAACTAATTAGTTCGTTCAGATACTTTATTCGCAGGTCGTTTGTAAGCTCTTTTCCTCAGGATATGAAAACTATGAATAAAAGATGGAAAAGAACAAGATTAAATGAATAAAAATCATCATTTGTACGTGGTGCCATACGACGTCATCTTCCCTTTAGGAGGAATTCTCTCTCTCTCAGCAGGTTGCTGCTCTTCCTTTCACAAATTCTCTTTTCTCTCTCCCCTCCACTTCTCCTCACGTTCCCCTCCCTCCCTCCCTTTCTCCCTCCCTTGCGGTGGCGGGGCAGGCCTTTTCATTTGTCTTCATAAGCCTAATTTATTTTTGCAGCCAGATGTGAGCTGACAGGCATCAGTCAGTGGGGCCGCTGGTCCCCCCCCCCCCCATTCTCAGGTCAGCAAAGCAGTCACGTCTCTCCGTTTGACTGAGTCCCCCATCAACATTACACAAGATGGATGTGTCTTTAAAGGCCAGATTGATTGTGGATATCGGAGTTATGGCATCATTTATCATGGTGAATATTATTTAGGTGCAGGGGAAGAACAAGAGAGCGGAGATGGGGGGGACGGCGTATTGTTAGAGGGCAATTGGAAGGCTGTGAAAGTTTAATTGCATGTGTGTGTGAGTGAGAGAGAGTGGAAGGAGAGGTAGTTTGTTTCTGGAAGGTTTAGCGAGTTTTGCTATGCTTTCGTTTCTGCCTGGGAATATCATGTTGTGTTGAGGGATGAGCTTTTTGCGCTCTCTCTCTCTCTCTCTCTCTCTCTCTCTCTCTCTCTCTCTCTCTCTCTCTCTCTCTCTCTCTCTCGTTCTCTCTCTCGTTCTCTCTCTCTCTCTCTCTCGTTCTCTCTCTCGTTCTCTCTCTCGTTCTCTCTCTCGTTCTCTCTCTCTCTCGTTTTCTCTCTCTCTCGTTCTCTCTCTCTCTCGTTCTCTCTCTCTCTCGTTCTCTCTCGTTCTCTCTCTCTCTCGTTCTCTCTCTCTCTCGTTCTCTCTCTCTCTCGTTCTCTCTCTCTCTCGTTCTCTCTCTCTCTCGTTCTCTCTCTCTCTCGTTCTCTCTCGTTCTCTCTCTCTCTCGTTCTCTCTCGTTCTCTCTCGTTCTCTCTCGTTCTCTCTCGTTCTCTCTCGTTCTCTCTCGTTCTCTCTCGTTCTCTCTCGTTCTCTCTCGTTCTCTCTCGTTCTCTCTCGTTCTCTCTCGTTCTCTCTCGTTCTCTCTCTCTCTCTCTCTCTCTCTCTCTCTCTCTCTCTCTCTCTCGTTCTCTCTCGTTCTCTCTCTCTGATGTGTTGTTATTGATTGTGTGTGATGTGGGCCTCTGCGTGATTTAGTGCTCCTCTCAGGACCCTCCATACACTCCGTTCTTTTCTCAGCCCACTTTCACGCCCGTCACAGAAGCTTCTGGAAAAAAAGAACGAGTTTCCAGCTCTTTGTGTGGCTAGGCCCAGGGTCAGAGAAGAGTGTTCGGGACACCAACCAACAAATTTATCATTTTCCATCCCTCAGCTTAAATCTCTCGTGGTGTCCAAGCTGAGGTGAGGCTTATTGTTAGATACAGCAACATGTTTTCCTTGCTGCTTTTATCTAGCCATCATCTCTCTTTAGGAAGGTGGGATGTTCTACAAGACACATAACTTCCTTATTGTGAAATGTGGACAATATAGAGCAGTTGCAGCAGATGACGCATGTGCTCTTATACATTAAGCAATGTTGCTCATGTGGGTTCAAACTTTGTTCCTTATCCTTTCTAACCATTGTTTTCTGTCCAATCTCTAGCCACGGTTCTTGTCTTTTATTTTTCATTACATATACACACTTTTTTTTTTGAGTGTATGACATTGGAAGTTTAACATTTTTGATTGTACTAAATTGTAAGAAACAATCTAATTTTATTATTATTATAAATTTTACTATTTATTTACTATTTTTAAAAGTGATTTACAATGCATTAAAGATAAACATTTTAACAATGTTTGTTCACTGGTAATAAAAGCCAGTGACCTTGTCGTTTTTAGCACCGTGCTCTCTGCCAGTTGAGCTATTCATTTGCATTAACTATTTTCTATTTAAAAAAAAAAATTTGTAGCATTTTGGCATACTGTGACGTTGCCTCCAGCTCATCTGTTTTTTTTTTGTTTTTTTTTGTCGCCTACCTCACTGATGTCATTGACGTAGGAGCCAACAGTTGCCCCGAGCAGACCAAGGGCATACTCCACACCAACAATCTCCTCCTGGAGCAGGCATGAATTGAACAAGCAAGCAAATACGGATGACATCAGACACTTATTTTTTTAGTCGTTTAGGGAGCGAAGGGTAGACAGTAGAGGGAAGCGCAGAGCCGTCTGTTTTATGGGACGGTATGGAGGATTATTTATGATGCCGGCCCCTTTTTTCCCTAGTGTAGAGATGCTCTTTGGAGCGCAACCTGATATCTAGTAGTAACAGTCTGGTCTTCAGAGAGCTGCTAAAGTTTACAGTGAGCTGACCCTCGGGGGCTTCCATCACAGATCATATAAAAAAAGGAAATCAGGAATAATGTTTTTAATTCTGTGCTCCTATAGCATTACAGGATGTTGAAAGGCAACGTTCCAGAGTGTATTTGTGTGAAGGGGCTCTCCAATGAACATTAACTGGCCATATTTGCCTGTATCCTACAGGATCTCTGTCGTTTCGCTGTATGTATCTAAACGTGTGTGTCCGGGGATCTCCGCCGAATGGCTGGTGCCCATATTTGTCTCTCGCATGTGCAGGGTTTCCCGGTCAGGGAAGGGTCAGGCTCTGGGAATGTATGTGTGTGTGTGTGTGTTAGCTGAGGGGTGGGATGACGGCACTGGCACATTTGATTGATGGGTAATTGTACAACCAGACTCAGCTAGACTGAACTGGTGAGGTCACGGCCTGAGAGAGGAGGTGCTTTTTGTCCTTTTCACTTTTTCTTGTCCCTCTGTGTGACGTCTTTCCATTCTTTCTTTTTATTACTCCTTTCTTTCTTTCAGCTGACCATCTTCTTTTCCTTCCTTCGTTCGCAATTTTCTTTGTCCTGCTTCCTGAGATTCAGCCTGTAGATTTGTGAATTATTTTCTGTAGTCGCATGTTGATTACGGCCATTCATCAGAAGTGTCCTCTTTCGAGAAACTTTTCCGACAAAGTGCTCTCATCGCAATCACTTTTGTTATGGTTTAGACCTTAATCTATGATCTGCTATCAAACCCTGTTTGTACTTTGCTGCAGTCATATTTTACTCCTCAGATTTAGGAACCTATCACACTGAGCGATTGCTGGACGCTCTCCTTGCCGCGCTCCCAGGTGCTGAACGGAGCCTTGCTTCACGGCTGGTTTTCCTCTGATTCACTCCAGATTAGATTACAAACAACCCACCTCTCACAAAACAGCTGCATTTCAGTCAAAGATTTGACAGGAAGTCTTTAGCTCATGATAAATAGCACAACAGCCACAAACATGTGTATCACATTCCTGCTAGATTTTTTTCTTGGTACTTTTATAAATAATGGGGTAACGGTTGGGAAACATCACAAGATTCAAATTCAAAAATTATTGACATGAGAACCAAGAATCTGTGTCTTGCAAACCACTTGGCCACAGCTCCAACGTAAAGTTGTTTTAGATGCTCATGTTTCTTCAACAGTGATTGGTGTTGATGTCTGAGGCCTTCTAGGGGTAAAGTTGTCTTTTAGAGCCAAAGCTCTCTGCAGTCTGACAGGAATGAAGGAGGAAGAGTGTGAGGGAAGAGCCGAGGAAGACAGCAGCGTGTTGATGAGGGTTGCATAGCGTTTGTACTGCAGGCTCTACTGTTTTTCATCTTTTCTCTTTCAGAGCAGCCTGATTTATGGTAATTATCCATATTTAGGATCATCTATCAACTGGTAGTTGCTAGGCAATGGGAGCAGCTGCTGTGTGTGTGTGTGTGTGTGTGTGTGTGTGTGTGTGTGTGTGTGTGTGTGTGTGTGTGTGTGTGTGTGTGTGTGTGTGTGTGTGTGTGTGTGTGTGTGTGTGTGTGTGTGTGTGTGTGTGTTTGGGCTGGTGAGTTTTCTGTCAGGTACTCGGCTCAGGTGATGGCCTAGTGGAGAGACTGTGCTGGGGGATTTAAAGGAAGAAAAAAAAAACAATTCTTTCCTTCATCCTCGTTTTCTCTCTTTCTCGCACTCTCGGTTTCCTTCATAGCTCCCTCCGCATGGGGGTTCTCTGTCTGTTCTGACATTGTTGTGTCTCTGAGCACCAGGGTGGATGGCGTGTTATCTGTTTCTCAGCGAGGGCACGGCGTACGGGAGGCGCAATCTACGGGCTGCGTGTTTGGACTCCAAACCTTCAGGTTTAGCTCAGGATTAGTGAAGCTTTTGAACCTGCATGACTGAATGCAAGCGTTTTTTTTTTTTTTCAACCGAGAGTGGTTTCCCCCATAAAGGGCCAGATGGGGACGAGACTGCAGTGCTTAGGATATAATGGCCATTGTCTCACGGCTGGGCTGCTCCTCTATGACAACGGCGAAAGGTGATTTATTGACTGCGCCTGACGGCACGACGGCCCGCCACCCTCTCGACCAAACCTGGATTGGAAAAAAAAGACAGACAAAGCAAGAAATATATAGAAACCGAAAAAAATACCACTGCAGTGCAGGAAGAAGCAGCAGGAGATTGAGGATAAACAAACAATATGAAATATTTGTGTTTATTTTACAGCTGAGGAGATTATTAGAGACAGCTGCGTGGATGGTTGGAAAAATCACTTATTGAAGTCATTATTGATTGCAATGCACATGCGGGGTTTTTTTCTTCTCACCCCTCAGATACCAGGATCAAGCAGAACCCCTGGAAATCAGGCCTGTTATATTCGTTCTTCTTTCATCTGACTGCTAGCGTAGTCTTCACCTTAGTTCATGCGAACCACAGGTCTTGCTTATCAAAAACGCATTTTAATTGTGTACGAATGGAATATATTTACAATAAAACAACATGTCTGTTTACAAACATTAATTTACCTCAATTTCATTAATTTTCCAAGCCATTCAAATATTTGTTGTGATATTTGTTCAATTCCATCTGAAACACACCTGTGTATCAGATGCGTGTCACACACAAACACTCTATGAACAGTGCTAATTACAAGAAGGTAATTATTTGTGGAAGTATTCAGGTGAAGATTGAGGCACCTTCAATTACTCAGCAATCATGAGTGCTGTTTAATTAGCTAACATGCACTCGTTTAGCCTCTCCTTGTTTACTCGGCTCTCCGTAATTCACTGTGTGGAGCTCGTGCAATAACAACACGCAGCACAGCTGCTTCAGTCAGACTGGAAACGTCTTGGGGTGATTCTTCACTTAGAGGAACTTTTCTGTCCCCTAGGATAAATTTAAAGAGGGGAAAAAAGGATATAATAGAATAGCTTAACTTTTTGTGTTTATCTTTGGCGTTTAATTGCTTCTTCCTTATTTGTGAGAATTAAAAAATGTCATTTCAATATTATTTTGGCAATTTTAAAAATTTTTCGGTCACACTTTACATTAGGGTCCACTTCTCACTATTAACTTAACTATTACATTTTCCTCAAACTCCTAATTACTGCTCATTAATAGTTAGGAAGGTAGTTGTTAAGTTTGGTCATGCAGAATAAGGCATTAATATGCACTAATAAAGCACTAATAAACAGCCATTATCCTAGTAATATGCATGCTAATAAGCTACTTGGAGTCTAAACTCAATTTCAACAATGTTCTAGCTTCCACTACAATACGTTTAGTGATACAATCAGGAAGATATTACTGTACGTGTCTGACAAATTGACTTTTTATTTTTTGTGAATGAGTAAAGAAATGTTTTTGTTGTTGTTTAATCTGAGCCGCTTCATAAAGTGTCATTACCAATTAGGTTATTACTTGAAAAAAATAATTGAAGTCAATTTTGAATTAGTTTTGTAGGCGTGATGAATGCTTTAGCACATGGTTTGAAAAAAAATAGTAGCATGTGTGCTAGTTTATGCTACCTACTTTTTCAGTCCGTTGTAATTTAGTTTTATCTCGAGTTAAGCATCAAGTGTTAAACGTAAACTGCATGTTTCTCTTCCCTTTTTTCTACAAGCAGCACAGCTATTCATGTTATATCGAAGTAGCTAAGCGAACGTTAGCTTCGCACTTGCGCTTCCTCTCCTTAAAATAAGTCTGACCTCTCCGTACTCGCAGGGTGTATTACCTAAGTAAAGTAAATTGCTGTTAATAATTCGTTAATTGAGCCCTTTCATTATTCAGCAAGCATTTTGATATCGCCGTTCAGCAGTCTTGGGGGATGACAGGACGTGAGCGCCTTGTTGTGGTTTGTGCAGCCGTGAGATGTCCATTCACAGTCTGCTCTGAATGAGGACGTAACGGCAGCTAAAGGAGACAGACCCCGTCTCACTCCCCCGGTGCTGCTGTCACCTCTGCTTTGCTCTTCCCTCCCTATTGTTTGAAGCTAATGTAAAACGCACTGTCTATATGACCCATTTTAGCAGCCCATTAGCATAATTTGGCTGTCGCATGGCCACCGAGTTAATGTACTTGCAAATGACAGGGAAAGTGTGTTATACGACCTTAGGGTTTTTAAAAATTAAATGACAAAGTAGGCCGCACTTTGCATAAGTATGGACTTGACATTGGAGCGTGTGTGTGCGCGTCTGTGTGTGTTAGCGAGCAAGTGAGTGATATTATAGTGTTTCAGTGCAAGGTGAGGTGAAAGCATTTACACAGTAGTATTTTAGTTTGTTCATTTACTTAACAAAACCATTTTTATATATATATATTTTGAAAGAGATACAGAAAGCATTAGTAAAATGATATTTTTTATCATTTTTAATGGTTAATGGGCTTATGAACACCTGTGATATCTGATCAGTTTTTTTTCTTAATAAATAAATTTCTTAAATAAATAAATTTCATGCCCAAGTATTCTAAAATGTTGAAAATGTCAAGCATTAAATTAATCTACAATAGATATAAATATCAATTTTTATAAAAAATTTTTTTAGCTAATTATCAGGGAATGCAATCTGTATCAGTCATTAAAATCATAGTTGTCATCAGTGCACAATTATCAGACTGTTTATTCCTGTTTTTTTTTCTTCTGTTTTTTCTCAGTTTCATGTAATTCTCAGTATTTTTAATGGAGCGGTCTGTTGCCCTACTTGTATATCTCCATCCATACTCGTCCGGAAGTATCTAAAGCGAAAAGATGAATTTGGAGCGCAGAATGGAATGCCACACCAGTTCTTCAGGGGCCTGAAGCTATTCCGCCATATGGTGGCCTATTCCACACGGAGGATGGTGGGAGGGGGCTGGGCCAGCCTTTTACAAGAGATGCTTAAAGAGGCAAAGCAGATATTAATTCAGAGAGCCTACTCCAGAGTGTCCGCAGGAGCACAAATCACTGTCAGCGGATACGGAGAGGTGGGCAGGGTCCGTGTAAAACGCCCGTCTGCACTTCAAAGCCTTCTTTTGTTTAGTCTGTAATAAAGTTAGATGTGTCTCGCTGAGAAAAGGGACGAAAAAAGCCCGGAGACAGAGCACAAAGGAAGTCCTCAAAGAGGACGATTGTGTGGAAGATGGTGAAAAATGTGAAGGCTTTTCTCCTCTCCTAGGTTCACATTGGGCTAGAGAGAGAGAGAGAGAGAGGGTGGGGGTCAGATCTACAAGCCAAACCCCCCTCAGAAACCTGTCCATCTCCACGGTGCCCTTATTACTTTGAACAGCAGCCATCAATCAACGTGTGTCCACAGAATAGAAACAACGATCATTATTCACAGTTCTGAATTAACGGAATGAAGAGAGTGCAAAAGGGGTTTACAGGCAGGGTCCAAAATGAACACTTGCCAAGCGATAAATGGGAATTAAAACAAAGTTACTTAGTAGGAGCTGCAACAGTACGTGGTTGAAATTGAATTGATAGCCTGACTCTCACTGAAGAAGTGACGCGAGCGATTCAACTCCCTAACCAATGAAAACATTTGTCGTGACCTTTAACTCCGTTAATAATTAACTTTTAGAAGCCTTAGGTGCCTAGATTTTTTTACTCTGTTAAATAATTTCTGCATTATGCCACCAAATGATAATATTAGAAACCTATATGAGGCTGAAAGTTACAAAGTTTGTCACTAATGTGCCGTAATTTCTTCATTAAGGCACAAAAGGAATATATTAGAAATGTATGAGGATGCAGGTACGTAATGACCTGTGTAGTTTGACTAATATGTTAGAGAAAACACTAAACCCTATTCAGGTAAATATACGTAATATGCTGTTTCTTCACTGGTATTTAATGTATATTAATCATTTTACATCTCATTAATGAAATGTTCATTTTTGGACTCTTAACTTTAACATGGATCACAGCATATTGTCTACTGTTTACTTTGGTAAACTCTTGTTGTTGTTTTTTTCACTCAGTAGTTGTGATTGTTGTAACATGCATACACACTTTGCATTAATTTCTAGAAACTGTGCAATTTCCGTTGCCAGTTCCGCAGACAGCCCTGCCAGATTGCAGCAGGCCAAGTGGACTGGGGCAGGCAGCATCATGCTACCGAAGCCTTGTTTTAACTGCCCTGGAAAAAGGGGAGAGAGAGAGAGAGAGAGAGAGAGAGATTGCTGCATTCTCACTGACATGCAGAGCATTACCATAATTGGCTTTTCTACATGATAGGACAGAGGAAATAATAATGTCATTTTATTTACAGCCTTCAGTGTCCTGCCCCCCTCCCCCTCCTCCTTTTCTCTTTCTCTCTCCATCTCTCTCCCTGTCTGCCTTCAGCGTGCTGCGTAGGTCAAAAGACATGGTTTGATCAGCCCTGTCCAAAGGCATCAAAGTTGAGTGGCATGTAATGGAGACCCAGTGACAAACCACATCGGCCAGCCAAATAAGACTTGCCAGTTTTCCCATTAAAATGTCGGGTAAACGGCGCGGCTTTCCTCTGCACACTCCAAAACCACTCTGACCGGCTAAATCAGCCGACTGAGGGAAGGCAGAATTGGACATTAGTAGTGCAAATGACTGTAGTGATTGCCCCCTCTCCTCCTCAATAAAATAAATAAATAAGGAGGCGGGGGAGAGAGGGAGGCGGCGGTGGGCCGCACCGTGACAGTCGAGGAAGGAGAGGCCATCGGCATCTGCGCTCTGTCCGCGAGCATTCTCGTTCCTCTCTTCAAGTTTGAACACTTAGGCCTGACACTTCTCAAGTGCACCAGCCAGCCCAATCAGACAGACCTGGTTTTGTCAAGCAGACTGCTTGGAAGCGGCAGAAAGGATGGATTTTTGAAGAACAGCAGATGTTTTTGGCCGCCAAATTCACTCTGTTCCAAAAACGCAGCAAGCTGCCTCCGTAGCCAATGTTTTAAGGCAAAATAAGTACTTTAGACTATACAGATTTTCAGAGCAGCTTCACAGTAATAAACTGGAAAATAACAATCGAATTATACTGTAAAGCAGCTCTAAAAAGAGCTGTTCAGTTCAATATCTGTGTAAAGTTCATCAATTGAGTTAAATTGAACTATAAGCAGCTCAACAGAAGTCAATAGTGTCGTTATTCTGCTTGAGTTTAATGTCAGGAGTTTATGTTGCAAAATTCGTTGACTCAACTATAAAGCAGCTCTGCAGAAGTCTTGGAAAATGTGGGTTTGAATCGAATCTGTCTCATTTCCTGTTATTTCAACTCTAAAGCAATAATAAATAGAGGTGTAATGTGCATTTTCAGAGTTTCGCTTGCAGAAACGATTCAATCTCATCTAGAGTCACGGCTTGCTAATTCTCTGCTGTTTGTTGGGCAACTGTATGCGAATCTTCAACGGTCGAGTGCTCGTATGTGGGTGGTGTTTCTAAGAGCTGGCACTGGCTGTGTTTGTATGTGTGGTGTCATGGGTGTCTATAGCAAGAAGGTTCACTCTGCGGCTGATCTTTGTTGGCTGAGACGGTGAGCTCTGCTTGTGTGTGTGTGTGTATGTCCTGCTCATGTCCCGTTGCTGTCACCTGTCTAAAATCAGTGAGATCTCAGCAGCCACAGTGACAGCTCCACTCTGGACACAGATGGCCACGCTCTCCTGCACAACACACATACACGCTCGCGCGCACACACCTCACATCTCACACACGTCATACATGCACACAAGCACAAGGCCCTTGTGCTCTGGCTGATCGTTTTAGATGTTGGTGGGCACTCAAGAACATACACACCTTTGTTCTTGTCTCTCCATACTGGTGTGTTGTGTTTGAAAGACGCTCAAGCACATTGGCGTAAGAGCGATGTTAAAATTGTTTGGGGTGGGAGGGTGCACATTCTAAATATTTTCAGCTTAGCTCATGAATATTAATTAGATGAGATCATTCTTGTCGAGTAGTTTTAAAAGATTTACTGAAACAGACCAGGTGTCTCAATGTATTATTTTTAAATCAGTCAATGGTGTGTATGTACGTTTTTTATTTTGTATTATTTTTATTATGCAAATGTAAATTTGTGTTATCATAGACACATGTACGTTTATAATTTATATCTAAATAAATGTAAATGAATCGTGTGTATGTATATGCATGCATTTGTATAAGATTTCAAACTTCATAGAAAACTAAATTGGGGAAGGGAAGTAATTGTTTCAGGCCTTGTTTTGTATCCATGGAAAATGCCGGTTTCACTCAGTAAATCAAACTCTTTCTCCTTCTCATCCACATCAAAAGCATCTTCTTTTTATAGCAACTATTGATTCGCTTAATTGTGTGTATTCTTAACAACTTATCTGTGTCGTTTTCTCCCGACAGTACAATGCAGGCTTATTTTTGACTGACAAACACAACAAGCCCCTCCCCCCCTCCTCTCCTCTTAATCCCTCTCTTATTGTTCGGCGTGATGTTTAAAAGCAGGCCCCCGATAAGAGATGTCAGCAGTCAAACTTCTGATTGGGTTATTAAGTGTGAGCTGTCGTTGCCGTCGTCTGGCGGGTTCCTTTTTTTTTGACGCAGATGGCAAAAAATTGCCAAGTCGTGTTTGACGGCTTGATGCGAGGACAGTGACATGCCAATGCGCATGCCTGTCAGATGCCACGCGGTGTCAGGGGCTGAGAAGACGCGCTCGATTTAGTGTCAGGTTCTGCCCATCTCTTTGCGAAAAAAGCCCTCTCGTTCTGGCTTTCTTCTGCGCCCCCCATCTCACTTTTCTCTCTCTCTCGGCCCCTCTATCACTCTCTCTGTAATTACAGCAAAGATGAAAAACTTCTCTCTTTGTTTTAACGTGATAAGCTGTCTTAAATGCTGCAGTGACTTGGGGGAATTATCAGGGCTTCAATCCACTGAACCGTGTTGCGGCGTGAACATTTCTTTTAAAGCGATATTTGGATAAGTGATTTATTTGACAGTTCGTAATGTTTATTTCACCAAATCCTTTTCGCTTTACACCGCCTACTTGATTTCTCAGAGGAATTGACGGATTGAAATCCGTCGGAGAGCTTGAGGTGGAATCAGTGATTCCTCCGGATCAGAAGGCGTCCTTTAAGAATATCCCAGTAACGGGAACGCCACATACACCGCTCTCCCAGCTGTTCACGCCCCTACAGCTTCCTCTACGCAGCTGTAAATGGCACCTTACAAACATCAGGTACGGAGTCCGTTCTGATTACGTGTGCTCAGCTGCACGCCGTTTGAAGCTGACAGCACATCTGCTTCAACCACCGAGACGGATCTTGGCATCTCGGACAGACATCTCCTGGTGGCTCGCTGAGATAAAGGAACAACTCTTCAAGAGCTGCCTGTCTCTTTTTCTTCTCTTTACTCCCATCTCCTCTACTGCTCCCCTCTTTTCCTGCTCTGTCTCTTCCCATTGCCTTCACAGTTGTGCAGGCTGTTGTTGTGGCTTTTCTTCTCGTGTTGTGTTCAAAATGGCTGATAGTAACAATACCGCTCTCACAAAGCGAACGGGAGGCTTTTTTATAGCTGGACATGCTGTGAAGATGCATGCACACGCTCACAAACACACACACACACGAGAGGTACTTTGATGTGTTTCGATGACGGAGAGCTCATTTTGTTTATCTCCCACTGCAGATCGAAACCAGCTGATGAAACAGGAATTTAATCCTACCGCTCCTCATTAAGTACTTGGTCTCATGGACCTTTATTCTCTTTTCATTAAGCGAATTAAACGAGTAGCATTCTCTCTCTCTCCCTCTCTCTCCCTCTTTTTGTCTTGCAGCTGTGGGTGCCGACAGTGGGCTATCACTCCGTTTTTTTTTTCTGTCATAGCTCTGTCGGCACACAATAGAGTGAAGGAGCTTTTTGTGGCTGAAACATGAAACCTTACATTTGTGAACATTATTGTTCTGTTCCTTTCCCCCCCATGTAATACATCTGACAGTACATCTTATTACCACACATTTAGCTGAGGAAAATAAGCATTTTCCAGTGTGTGGTGTAGGCAACATTTTTCAGTATCCTCTTTTTACCTTGAGAAATAAATGTGCACTTAGCAGTAATATGCAGAGCAAAAAAGAGCCGTGTTTTCACAAATAAGCATGAATGTGTATTTCTGAAAGACGCACTCGTGGCCCGTAGCGGTTTTTGTTAAAAATCAATGCATTAACTGCTTCTTATCAATCTCTTGGGTCTTTTTGGTCAAATTATCGACTAGGGAGGAAGACATTGATGCCAATGTTTAGAGACTAGGGTGGCCGATATAGTACAGAAATGCATATAAAGCAATTTAAAGTCAACATTAAATCCAAAATGACACTATTTACTTTTTTTTAAAAGGACGGTTCACCTAAAAATGACTTCTTTCATAATTTACCCAAACTCGTGTTGTTCCAAACCTATGCGACTTGCACGCGAAAGAAAATCTTTTGAAGAACTGTCCAAATAATGAAAGCCAGTGGCCTCTAAAACAAACCTGGACCACTTTGACTTTCATTGCACGGAATGAAAGCATTCTGCAACAGAAAATCATACAGTTTTGGAGCAACATGGTAATTAGGTGATTTATTTTTATTTATTTTTTTAGAATTTTTTATTTTTGGATGAGCTATATCTTTAATGCACATTTTATCCCTGCATGTTATTCCAAGGAAAAAAAATTTGATCTGCATAAACATTAATCAATACACCTATTAAGTAACTTCGTTTTTTTTTCTTCTTCTTCTTCTTCTTTACCTAGAACATATACATTTGACTTATTTTTAGTATTTAACATTTGCAAACAAAAAATCTTGACAAATTTGGAATTGAGACAAAAACAAATTCCGCTAATCACCCAAGGTTATCGGTCAGTGCTGAAATATAATATCTAGCACTAGAAGGAAGGTGCACTAAAGGTGGTTATGCATCCTCTTGTCTTTTATCTCACTCTCCTTTTCCCCCTGTGGCTGCACACACTCTTGACTCCCTGAGAGTTAGTACAGCATGGACCATGACAACATGACATGCCATTTCCACTTGCATTTTAGCATGACTCGCTGCGAGAACTTCCATCGCCTCTGCCAACAGCATTGAGGCAAGCTGCACCCCGTGCTGCATCCCTGGCAATAACTCAGACGCAATCTCACACTCAGAGGAGTCTAGCTTGGCTAGTGCATGAGAGAACTGGATCAATGTCACACACAGTCTGTGCCCTCTAACTACAGGGAAAAGGAGGACAAGAAAGAGCAAGAGAGTAGTCGATATGGTGTTAATATTTAAGAATGAATTTTATGTAAACAAAGGGGCGGGGAATGGAGGTAATTTTGTAGTATTAGATGTAAATGGATGCATCTATTTTTACATTTTGAAATATCTTTTGCTAATATCCCTAATAGTATACAGTTTTTAATTCCAAGACATTATCATGTTTCCTTTTTAGTACGTTCATTTTCATCTGTTTTAAAGATTTAACTTTTGTCTGGATACCTTTTTTTCTTTAGAGGACTCTCCTCTGCCCTCTTTACCCTTGCTGAGCTGTTACACAGGATAGCTTTGTTAGTCTCAGCAGTGAAGGGGGCTATCTATCATAGTCAAGATATGGATGTTTGCCACTTTATAATTGCAAACCTGCGTCCTCTGCCAGGACTATTGACAAAAAATCTCTTTAGAATCATTATGTAGGCATGCACGCACACACACACACATGCAATGATACATTTTCCCACACCTATTTCGTTTAAAGCAACAAAAAATTTAGCAAAGTGAATTTACTTATTCAACAATCCATGTTAAAGATGCACATTTTTGGGGGCTTTTGTCTCATCTCTTTTTTTTTTCTTCTCTGTTTTGTTTTCTCAGCCTATGTGCCGGAGGATGAGCTTAAGGCAGCTAAGATCGATGAGGAGCACCTGCAGGACGACGGGCTCTCCTTAGACGGTCAGGACGCAGAGTACCTGTGCAATGAAGAAGACGATGGGCGTGAACAGCTGAGCTACCAGAATTCTCCACTCAGCAATGGCACTAACCCAGACGCCGGGTACGGCTCTCCCCTCAGCGACACCAGCGATCACCTGGCTGACTTCAAAAGCACCTCCTCCAAAGAGGGCCAGGATAAAGAGGAGGTTGAAGACATGGAGACAGATGCCGGACTATCATTGCAGGACAGCCTGGCACAGATGAAAGCCGTCTATGCAAACCTGATTTCAGATGCTTCCTGGTCAAGTATCACAAAGGACATTATGAAAAGCAAGCAGGTTAGTGCTAGTAGCACTAACAGTACTCCAAGCAGCCACAAGGGGAACAACAGTGTTGTGAACAGCCATGCAAGTAATATTACAAGCAGCGGAGCTAGCAGCAGCAGCAATGCTAGTGCTAGCACAAAGACAAATGTGATGCCAAGCAGCAATTCTACAAAAGCCACAGCATTAAACAATGCCAACAATGGAAACATCAATGGTGCTAACAGCGGGGGTGTTGCATATGACTGGCACCAAGCAGCACTTGCTAAAACCTTACAGCATACGCCCTACCACCTCATGCCTGAACCAAGTCTCTTCAGCACAGTGCAGCTGTACCGGCAAAACAATAAGCTGTATGGGCCTGTGTTTACAGGTGCCAGCAAGTTCAGATGCAAGGACTGTAGTGCAGCCTATGACACGCTTGTAGGTCTCACGGTGCACATGAACGAAACAGGCCATTACCGTGATGATAACAAGGACAAGGAGGAGGACCGGGGCAAGAAATGGTCCAAACCACGGAAGCGATCCTTAATGGAGATGGAGGGCAAAGAAGATGCTCAGAAAGTCCTGAAATGCATGTATTGTGGCCACTCATTTGAATCCCTACAGGACTTGAGTGTCCACATGATCAAAACTAAACACTACCAGAAAGTGCCTCTCAAAGAACCAATGCCAGCTCTTGCCTCAAAGCTGGTGCCCTCCACCAAAAAGCGAGCGTTCCAAGACCTGATGTCTCCTTGCTCACCTGAGTCAATCTCCAGCACCCCTGGCATTCCATTGGCAGAGACTGCGCCCACCAAAGATCAGAAGATTTCCAACCCATATGTCACGGCTAATAACCGCTATGGCTACCAAAACGGGGCAAGTTATACCTGGCAGTTTGAGGCCCGAAAAGCTCAAATTCTTAAGTGTATGGAGTGCGGGAGTTCCCATGACACTTTGCAGCAGTTGACGGCCCATATGATGGTGACCGGACATTTTCTCAAAGTCACAAATTCTGCCTCTAAAAAGGGAAAGCAATTGGTGTTTGACCATGTGGTGGAAGAGAAAATACAATCCATTCCTCTTCCGCCCACAACAACACGTCTACCAGCTCCCACTATCAAGTCGCAGCCTGATTCACCAATACACCCGTCCACTATGGATGAAAGAAAGGAGCTGGAAGAGGAGAAAATGGAGGAACCTGAGGACAAAAAAATCAAGCAAGAGAAAGAGGATCCTGTTGAGAAGGTGGAAAAATCTGAAAAAAACAGCCATTACAAATATCTAAGAGAAGAAGATCTTGAGGAGTCTCCTAAAGGGGGACTAGATATTCTCAAGTCATTAGAAAATACAGTTTCCAGTGCAATCAGTAAGGCTCAGACCGGTACGCCCACTTGGGGTGGATATCCCAGCATTCATGCCGCTTACCAGCTCCAAGGGTCTCTGAAATCATGTATACCTGCTGTACAGAGTGTCCAGATTCAGCCAACATTCAACGCCAGCAGCTTGAAATCTTTGACCTCTGACTCCAGCACTCTGATCCATTCTCCAAGCAGCCCATCGCCACCTCCAAACCATAAAAGCAATGTCCTAGCAATGGAAGAGCTGGTGGAGAAAGTAACAGGAAAAATCCCTTCAAAGAAAGACCGGGATGAAAAATCAACTGAACGTGTTTCCAAACATCTCACTTCTGAATTACCCTCTCCTGTCCTCAAAGACCGAAAGGACCTGCCAAGAGCAGGTGATCTTAGCAAGCCAACTAAGAATGGAATGGTAGATAAAGACCTAGACCACGTTTTGGTTCGGGAAGGAGAATACAAGGAAAGCCATGCAGATAATCCTGTAAAGAACGGAACAGATGTCCTCAAAACACAAGTCAGCAATGGTTGCGATAATTTGGGAATCATTACTGACCACTCACCAGAACAGCCTTTAGTCAACCCTCTCAGTGCATTGCAGTCTATCATGAACACTCATTTGGGTAAGGCTTCCAAAACAGTCAGTCCACTCCTGGACCCATTAGCAATGCTGTACAAGATCAGCAACAACATGATGGAAAAGCCCATGTACAATCCAGCTCAGGTCAAGCAAGTCGAGTCCATCAACAGATATTATGACAATGATGACGATCAGCCCATGGACTTGACAAAATCCAAAAGTGGCAATGGGCCCATAAACAATTGTTCATCCACCGTTATCAGCAACAGCAGCATCACGAACAGCACCCGACCCATCTTGTCAGCGTTGACTGAATCGGTCTCATCTCCTCTTCGGGAGAATGCCCTAATGGACATCTCTGACATGGTGAAGAACCTCACAGGTCGCCTGACGCCAAAGTCGTCAACCCCTTCCTCTATATCCGAAAAGTCAGATGCAGATGGCTGTGCTTTTGAGGATGGGTTGGAGGATCTTTCGCCCATTCAGAAGAGGAAAGGCAGGCAATCAAACTGGAACCCTCAGCATCTGTTGATTCTTCAGGCTCAGTTTGCGTCCAGCCTTCGAGAAACCCCTGACGGAAAGTACATCATTACAGACCTAGGTCCTCAGGAGCGTGTACATATTTGTAAGTTTACAGGTCTCTCCATGACCACCATCTCCCACTGGTTGGCAAACGTCAAGTACCAACTCAGGCGGACAGGTGGAACCAAGTTTCTGAAGAACATAGACTCGGGCCAGCCACTGTTCCTGTGTAGTGATTGTGCCTCCCAGTTCAGAACTCCCTCCACATACATTAACCACTTAGAGTCCCACTTGGGCTTTAGCTTGAAAGACCTCTCAAAGTTATCAATAGACCTCATAAGAGACCAGCAAGCAGTCACGAAAATGATCACAGATAAGACATTCAGTGCCCTTGGCTTGACTGAGGAGGACTCTAATTCCATATTTCAGTGCAAACTGTGCAATAGGACTTTTGTCAGCAAGCACGCAGTGAAACTGCACCTCAGCAAAACGCACGGAAAGTCACCGGAGGACCATCTGATCTTTGTTACTGAGCTGGAAAAGTTAGAAAAAGCCTAAGGAAAGCAGGCTGGTGGCAGTGAAGTGACTGGATTGAGAATCATTGCACTACATCACTGTACTGCACTGCGCCTGAACTGAGCCTTCAAAATTAGTCCAACTTCTGTCGTGAAACTGCCTGATTGGACCATGATCTGTTTTGTTGTTTTGTTTTTGCTTTTTTTTGCCCTCGTTTTTCAGTCTCTTGATTTCTATCTCTTGCTTTGTACTGTATTTATCTGATATGTGTCGGTTATGTGCATGTTTTTTTTCTTTATTTTCTCTCTGAGTGACTTCATATTCAAACAGAATTTACAATTTGTACTCTGTTGAATTGGGAATGAAACAAACATGGTATCCATGGGCATGGTCTAAAACAAAATGGCAAAAGAACTTCTGAATAGAATGAGTTGCGTTGTACACTTACTACACATCAAAAAAGACTGACTTCATTAAAGCACTCTGTAGTGTTGAATGTTATGAGAATATGTATAAAATGAGACTATGACTATAAAATGAGCTATTTTGTTAATTTGAGCTCAGATTTTCAGATATTGGCTTGACATAAATCAAACTGCAACCCTTTGAAGTGAAAAAAAAAATGAATTGTAGATTTTGTTGAGTCTTCGAAACCTTGAAGGATATTGAAGATTTTGACAGGCTGCCTATGATTATACACTTTGGTTTTTCAAAGGCATTTCTTTGTTTTTAATAATCTTCGTTTGTTTGTTTGTTTGTTTGTTTTTGTTTTTTTGTTGTTAAGTATCATTTTATACTGTAGCAATTTGAAACGTATGCTTTGGTACCACTATTTCTCTTTCTATGGTTTCGCTTTGGTTTCAACCTGTAAAGACTTATTTGAAATCTTATATACAGCACATATATTTAAATGATCAGCGAAGATGTGTAAATTTCCATCATCATATCTTGCCAATTGCCGCAGCTCAACATTGTTTGTATGGTGTGCATTCTTTTATATTGTCATTTTATATATAGTAAACAAAAAGGAAATAATATGTACAGAGATGTATATGCAGTATATGTGCTGTAGAACCACAATTCATCCTTTAGTTGAACTAAGTTCTCTGATGTGGTAAATATGAATTGACTGAAGGAGTTGCATCACTGTTGATGCATGGCGTATGAGAGGGAACCAAGCAATGCAAAACATGAAATCCAGTACATTTCAATGTTTTATCATGCCATTGTGAAAAGTCCCATCAATTCCCTTAATTAAAAAAGAAAAAAAAATGTTTTTGTCCCTTAATTGTAAAATAAAAACTGAAGCATTTCTTGATTAATGTTGTTCTCCAATTGGTCATTCGTGTGTGTTTTTCTCTCTTTTCCTTGGAAATTATTTTAGCTTAGCTCCAAAGTTGAAATATTCGGAAGTTCATTGTCCGTGTTTGCTTTTGTTATTCTTTGAATGCAGCACCTTTTCCGTGCTGTATGTAAATGAGAGATGTTTCCAGACACAAAACCTGCCAGTAAACAGGACTCTCGCTGGAGCCAAAACGGGCAAAGAACTTGTGGATTTAACGCTTTTCCGTAAAGCCTGTATATCTGGCTTCTCAGGACCGATTCTGTAGCATTGATCCAGCTCTTCCTCTTTTTTTTCCGGAGGATCTTAGTGCAGTCCCTGTACGTATTCTATGTAAATTACAGCAATCATGACAACTGCGACATTGTGAGTACCTGCAGAGCAGAGTGAAACATCGGCAGATAGACGCAGTTTAAGCAGATTTGCATTTTTTTCCCCCTCCTGTTCACACAAGCACACTCCAAGCATTTCACGGGGTTTTCAGACTTAGAAATAAATGCCCAATTTCTAGTGGGAATCAAAGATTTACTCTTTTCAGCTCAATTACTGAGTGATTATACGTGTGGACACAGGGGGCTTGAGGGGAAACGAAACAAGAAGGGAAAGGACTGAAATATGCAGTGTTTGCACAATAATCTCAATCTCCATTTGAAGCCGCTTTGGGGAGTTGCAGTATCAAACCCCTTGTTAGTTGCCCTATTTGAGAGTATCCTCTCACTCAAATTGGCATGTTTTGATTTCCCAGTGGTCCCATACTGAATATTCTGAGCCTCCATCTGCTAGTTTTGCTTTCCTCAATTACTATAATTCTTTTTCATTTTCATTCGGAAGGCATGCAAACTATGCAAACTATCAGAAATATTAAGCCACATAAATCCGAAAGTATCCAACTACTTTTGCATAAATAGACAAATTTGTCATCCAGAGAATTATTTGTACACATTAAGGTAGCAGGTTTAGGCTTTGTGTAAGTTCTGGAGTAGATTTAAAACTATTAATGTATTCAAGTCGTGGTTTTGGCGCAACTTTTCCACATGTTGGAATATCCTCAATATAATAGTCTGAAAACATTATTGTTATTGAAATCAAACCTTCTGAGTGTGGAGCAGATTTAAGTGTATTATAAAATTAAGCCTTCCGTTTCCTTCCACATCTGGGGTCCCGACGCACATGAAGATCAAGGGGTCGTGCCAGGTCTCTCTCGAAGAATTGACTTGCTGCCTTTGCGCAGATTTCACATGCTATGAGAAACAAAAGGTTTCGCAGCTTACATTTGTGCCTTAAAGCTCAAGTTAAATGCAAGGGCAAACACAAAGGTGGGACAATGCTGAAGACAGAACGGAAACACTGAGGTTTTGAATGCCCTGCAACTTTGAGTGTAAGAAGTGGCAAAAACATTTTTTGCAGTAAAAGATTTGTCTGTACATGTCGCTGGCAAGTACTTTCTATGAACATTAATCATAATAGCAATACATTTCTGTTTGTGAAAGAATGCATATACCCGATCAGGCGGTGAAGTGAATAACACTGATTATCTCTTCATCACGGCACCTGTTAGTGGGTGGGATATATTAGGCAGCAAGTGAACATTTTGTCCTCAAAGTTGATGTGTTAGAAGCAGGAAAAATGGGCAAGCATAAGGGTTTGAGCGAGTTTGACGAGGGCCAAATTGTTCATGGTCGGCCAAGGCTCATTGATGCACACGGGGAGCGAAGGCTGGCCCGTGTGGTCCGATCAAACAGACGAGCTACTGTAGCTCAAATTGCTCAAGAAATTAATGCTGGTTCTGATAGAAAGGTGTCAGAATATACATCGCAGTTTGATGTGTATGGGGCTGCATAGCCGCAGACCAGTCAGGGTGCCCATGCTGACCCCTGTCAACCACCGAAAGCACATGAGCAAAAACGGTTCAGGAATGGTTTGAGAAGCACGAGTTTGAGTTGTTGACTTGGCCTCCAAATTCCCCAGATCTCAATCCAATCAAGCATCTCTGGGATGTGCTGAACAAACAAGTCCGATCCATGGAGGCTCCACCTCGCATCTTACAGGACTTAGAGCATCTGCTGCTAATATACCACAGGGGTCTAGTGGAGTCCATGCCTCGACGGGTCAGGGCTGTTTTGGCAGCAAAAGGGGCACCAATGAAATAATAGAAAGGTGCTCATAATGTTATGCCTGATCAGTGTAGTTTAGAGGGAAAAACAGATCTTCACTTGCACTGTCACTTGCAAGATGGACGAAGGGTTGAAGGAAAGCATTTTGAAAGTCACAGCACATGTCAAACATCAGTGTCATTACTGATGCAACTCATCACCATAAATTCATCAGCTTAACTTTGTCTAATGTTTTGTTATTTCACTTCAAGCAAACAGGAAATAAATAATCTCAGTCTGTTTCTTTGCTGTTCACTCTCACAGACAGACGGTGAAGCATAAATATAATGCCACACAAAAGAATTCATTGAAATTGGGACTATGATGAATTTTAACTGTTTACAATTTGTCATTTTCAAAAGGCAAAGTGGTGAGACCTCAACGTAATTCAAATGTGCCCTATCGAAATTGCACACTTTCTCCTGAGAGGAATAAGATTGAAAATAATGAAATCTGGAAAAATTACACATTGCTGTCTGTGAATGACAGTATTTTTGAATTTTAAATGGTAAAAGAAAACTTTTAGCAAGCATCCATCCAAATGGACAGTTTGTTTGGTCAAAAACATTCATTGGCATCTTAAAAAAATAAAACTCACCATGTCATTCCAAATCCATATGACTTTCAGTCTCTCTAGAACACAAAAGATGATGTTTAGCAGAATGTTCACGCTGGTGCTTTTTGTCATTTTTGGTGACTGTCACCATTATTTTTATAACCCCTTCTGCTAAACAGCTTCTTTTGTGTTCCACAGATGAAACATGGAACACGGCATGAGAACGAATAAATAATGACAAGATTGTCATTATTGCGTTCATCTTCACCCCAAAGCCTGGCTTCCTCGAGTCAAATACGCAACTTTAAAAACACATGCAGTTTGAAATGCACCAACAGTGACACCTTAAAGTGTTCCTCCATCAATTTTAAATGTTTTAAGCCTTTAAAAACTGACTACTTCCAGACTGAATTTGTTATTCTTAAGCTGTCCGCAATGAGGCCTGTGTTCCTGTCAAACGACAGCTGTCAAACTACAAGGCAGAATGTGTAAAATTGAATCACAGTTGAACACTGTAGAAAACAAAGGGCTGTCAGATAAATGCACACGGCAGAATAAATTGTGAGCCTGTTTGATTGACAGCTCTAGGACGAAACGTACATTTCCGAGAATAAATATGGCTGGAAAACTTTGAGTCCCATCAGGTGATGGACTGCGGGATCATTGCATTAAGACTTATTTGATGCTTCCTTCCCAACGGATGTGTGAAGTGTTGGGGAGACGGCGTCACAAATGGTTGTGTTCCTGTCAAAAGTGAGCCGTGTTTGGAGATGGAACGTCCCGCTTATTCATCTGCGTGCGGATAGCGGCTTGAAGAATGGAGATGTGACAAAATCGCTTCTTTATAGAATAATGACGGCTGACACGGGGCCTAATGGATGCAGTGTTTTTAATCTCTGTGAAGGCTCAGCCCGGTGATGGACTCGACTGCCAGGCCTACAGGTGTGCTGTGACAGCCTGTCTATTCTACTGCTCATCACTCTCGCAGAGCAGAGACGACCTGCTACATCAGCCACTGTATTGCACTCGAATGCAAAGCGGTGGGGAGTGGCGCCGTAACCCGGACGGTTACCCGCCCACAAGTTCTCTGGCTTCTTTATGTAGAGGTTAAGAGAGTCAAGTCCAGTGTTGCAGAGGATACGTCAAGTTGGGTGTGATGGGAAGAAGAACAAGTCCAGCTTAGTAAGGCACATGTTTTCTACACAGGTGAACTGTAGATAAATCGCTGGATATCTGAGAAGAGACATTCAGATTAAGGCCACATTTACACTGCAAGTCTTAATGCCCAATTCTGATTTGTTGACTACATCCTTTTTTTTCTTTCTTTTTTTTTTTGATGGCCCGCTTATATCTTCTTTTAAAAGTGACCCATATCCGATATCTGCATTTACACTTAATACTTGGTGAAACAACCCAAAGTAGACGTACTGTACCGGAAAAGCTTAGGCACTATTTGCAATGGACGCAGATGAAATGGTAATACAAGCTTTTGCTTTCCGCACGGTCTTTAAAGGTCAGCAAAACATTGGTTTGAACCTTCGTCCTCCACTGACTGCGCCACTGAAAAGAGTCATGTGATCGTGGTTGGTGTCCACCTGAGTTGACTGTTTTTTTCCTGCTTATAGATTTGTGGGTCATATCTGATCTGTGCCAAATAGAAGGACAAATATTTGTATTGTGTCACTTAAACCAGGAAATGTAAATAATGAAATAGCCAGGGTTGCATTTTATTTTATTTTCCACTTTTTTTCCCCACATTTGTCAAATGGCCCTTTGTCCCCTTCATCACTTTTATTACTTTCACATAGGACAAATGTATATGCTTTTATCTGTTTGTTTATTTTTCAACAAAAAAACGTAATGTTCAGAGTAAAATAGTATGTAAATGTGAACATCTCATTAGTGTTACATTGTTTCATGATGTTGTGAAAGATTTTAATTTAATGTTATAATTTATTGATTATGGTTTGAGGTAAGATGTAAGCATTTTCAGATAACATTGACTCACCTTAGAAAATGTTTTTTAATTGTAATGAAATGATTCATATTAAATTATATAAAAATATTTTATAATGACCCCACTCTAAAAAAAAAAAGGTTCTATATGGCACTAAAAGTGAGTCTTCGTCGTAATCATAGAGGAACCACTTTTGGTGCTATATAGCACCATATCTTAACATGTTCTGTATATGGTAGCGGTGCTATATAGCAAAAGAACCGCAGAAGAACCACTGAAGCACCAAAATTTGTGCTATACAGCACTTAAAAAGGTTCCCCTATGATTATGAGCCAATAACCAATTTTAGTGCCATATAGAACCTTTTTTTAATGGAGTTTGTCATGTTTTTTCCCTCCTATTTGAATTCTTGAAAAATAATAGAGAAAATACCATAATTAAGACTTTAAATTGGCATTGTCATAGTGATTGTATTATCCTGAGGACTCTATTCAACCTGTTTCAGCGTTTATATTAAAAAGATTTCAAAGTTCTTACAATTTCTGACCTTCTATTAAGATGTCTGTATGCAGCTGGAAGTGATTTTTTGCCATTCACTCAACAGTAAATGATTGAATTTTGAATCTTTGCTAGACTGATTTGTGAGACACAAGCTTCTGCAAATGTTGCTGTGGGATTTGTATGCAATTTCAGATTAAATTGATGTAGGGAAAAGTCAGCGAGTGAGAGTGAGAAAAAGAAGGCAGGGAACGAGAAAGATCTGTGTGAATTAATGAGCACAAATATGCTTCCGTGCCATTATTCGTTGGTGAAAGATGTGTATTCTTACTCCCTGACGGCCCGAGCAGCTGAGAGAAAGTAACTGACTTTGTTGTTGCATTTCTGTGATTGTTCTTTCAGATTCAGCTGAGTTTCCTCTCAAAGGCTTTAGACTGGCTGAATACATTTGTTTATCTTCGCGCTGTACAGGTACAGCAAGTGTAAAGAGTTTCTTCTCTTCTCTTTACTTTACTATACAGTATTCATCAACAACAACTGAAAGACTTAAATGACAGATGGGTATTACTATTTCTGAAATGACTTGTCATGTTTGTATCTTTGATTTAGTAAAAGTAACTCTACAACAAATATCTCTACTACGTTTTCAATGTGGGAAGGTACTTTAAAGCTGTAGCATGGCAATTCAAAAAAACAAAACAAAACATTCATTTAAATATTAGCATTTAAAGCTCGCAGGGACTTGCATTGTTGGTAATACTTAGTGAACTATCACTTCTACTACTAAAGATTACATTATAAATAATCGTCCTGATCAGTTTCATCTCCTCAACATCCCAGATAGCTTAGAAGAACTTGATGTTGCAGCAGAAACTATTGACTCTCTCTTTTCCAGCTCCTTTGCGCTTAAAGAAGATTAAAGAAAATAGTCCAACACCGTGGTACAACGAGCACACTCGGGCCTTCAAGAGAGCAGCCAGAAAAAAGGAAGCGCAGCTGGAAGAAAACAAAACTAGGGTTTTTTTGCATTTTGTGGAAAGACAGCACTATTGCATACAGAAAGGCCTTGAAAACTGCTAGATCTGCTTATTTTTCAACCCTCTTAGAAGAAAACAAATACAACCCTAGGTCTTTATTTGATACAGTGGCTAAATTAACGAGAAATAAAGCTTCAACCCCAGACATTTCCAAATAGCACAGCAGTAAACTTCTTTACTTGCGAGATTGATAATATTAGAGAGACAATTATAACCATGCAAATGTCTACTACAGTATCGCGACAGACAGTTCATTGTAGTTAGCCTGGTCCTACCAGACTCTCGTACATTTCATTTGAACAGAGAGTCTGGCTACTCTTGACAAGCGTTAACTTCTCTGTTGAAGTTTAAAACTATTGGATCTGCCATAACCAATCGCTAACGTTTGGTCGTGACGTATGTATGTCTCAAGCTAGCGCACAACATCAACGTCATTGTTCTCAGCCACTCCCTCTGTTCGCTGATTGGACCGGTTAAAATTTGACCGGAGAAAACCAGACAATATACCGCAATCCCAGACGGAGTACAGAAGGAAAATTAAAATTGAGCGGAAGTACATAGGAGGGCGGAGCCAGGCTACATTGTAATGTCTCTGAGGAAAATTTCCATTCATTCATTGATATAAGAGAAGAACTTGTCTAAACTTGTTAAATCATATAAATCAACAACATGTACACTCACCTAAAGGATTATTAGGAACACCATACTAATACTGTGTTTGACCCCCTTTCGCCTTCAGAACTGCCTTAATTCTACATGGCATTGATTCAACAAGGTGCTGAAAGCATTCTTTAGAAATGTTGGCCCATATTGATAGGATAGCATCTTGCAGTTGATGGAGATTTGTGGGATGCACATCCAGGGCACGAAGCTCCCGTTCCACCACATCCCAAAGATGCCCTATTGGGTTGAGATCTGGTGACTGTGGGGGCCATTTTAGTACAGTGAACTCATTCATGTTCAAGAAACCAATTTGAAATGATTCGAGCTTTGTGACATGGTGCATTATCCTGCTGGAAGTAGCCATCAGAGGATGGGTACATGGTGGTCATAAAGGGATGGACATGGTCAGAAACAATGCTCAGGTAGGCCGTGGCATTTAAACGATGCCCAATTGGCACTAAGGGGCCTAAAGTGTGCCAAGAAAACATCCCCCACACCATTACACCACCACCAGCCTGTACAGTGGTAACAAGGCATGATGGATCCATGTTCTCATTCTGTTTATGCCAAATTCTGACTCTACCATCTGAATGTCTCAACAGAAATCGAGACTCATCAGACCAGGCAACATTTTTCCAGTCTTCAACTGTCCAATTTTGGTGAGCTTGTGCAAATTGTAGCCTCTTTTTCCTATTTGTAGTGGAGATGAGTGGTACCCGGTGGGGTCTTCTGCTGTTGTAGCCCATCCGCCTCAAGGTTGTTCGTGTTGTGGCTTCACAAATGCTTTGCTGCATACCTCGGTTGTAACGAGTGGTTATTTCAGTCAAAGTTGCTCTTCTATCAGTTGCTCTTCCCTTTTCACACCATTCTTTGTAAACCCTAGAAATGGTTGTGTGTGAAAATCCCAGTAACTGAGCAGATTGTGAAATACTCAGACCGGCCCGTCTGGCACCAACAACCATGCCACGCTCAAAATTGCTTAAATCACCTTTCTTTCCCATTTTGACATTCAGTTTGGAGTTCAGGAGATTTTCTTGACCAGGACCACACCCCTAAATGCATTGAAGCAACTGCCATGTGATTGGTTGATTAGATAATTGCATTAATGAGAAATTGAACAGGTGTTCCTAATAATCCTTTAGGCGAGTGTATGTTAGACCCTATACCGACTAAGCTACTGAAAGGGGTGCTTCCAGAGGTCATAGATCCTCTTCTTAATATCATTAATTAATCTTTGTTATCAGGATGCGTACCGAAAACTCTTAAGCTGGCTATTATTAATCCACTTATTACCAAAAAAAAGCAACGATTGTACAGAATTAGTAAATTACAGGGTGATCTCGAATCTACCTTTTCTGTCAAAGATACTAAAAAAGGAAGTATTCTCACCACTGTGTTTAGAAAGAAATGGTATCTGCGAGGATTTCCAGTCAGGATTTAGACTGTATCATAGTACTGAGACTGCCTTCATTAGAGTTACAAATGATTTGGTCTTATCATCCAATCGTGGTTATCTCTCTCTTAGTGTTACTGGATCTTAGTTCTTCTTTTGATACGACCACAACATTCTTGAAAATTATGTTGGTTCAAATCATAATTATCTGACCGTTATCAATTGGTATGTCGAGGTTCCTTCACGCCCCGACGAAACTTACCAATTCACAAAATGAACGGAATGTATAGCTGATATAACAAATTGGATAACTAGTAATTTCCTACTACTGAATATTCAGAAAATTCAGAAAAAACAGCAAAACATAGCACCTAAACTCTGGAACAGTCTTCCTAGCTTTGATCGGGAAGCAGACATACTCTGTCAGTTTAAATCTACTAAAAACACATCTCTTTAACCTGGCATACACATAACACATTATCAATTTCTATAATAATATATAATTTCTAATAATTGTTAGGCTGCATAAATTAGGTCAGCCGGAACCGGGAACAGTTCCCATAACACCTGGTGTACTCGTTACATCATAAGAGGAATGGCATCTACGCTAATATTAGTCTCTCTGTTTATCCCAAGGTTTACCGTAGTCAGCCGGATCCGGGTCGTATCCAGATCAGATGAAGGACCTGCGCCTAGACACGACCACAACGCAGCTCTGAAGTGTCAGCAGAGACAGTGTCAACTAGACTATCCCCTGCGAAGGCCTCATTGACACGACAAAATGTTTTTCCTCTGTACAGATGAAAACGTTAAGAAAATGATTCCCATTTACACGGATCTGTAGAAACGGCTAAAAATACTGTATTATGCAGACAAGTAATTGTCGAGGTCACTTTGTAAAGAAAGACTACATGCATGCATACATACATATGCATTCTAACGTGCATGCCTTTGAACTAAACATGTAATACGCATGCTGTCACCGTTTTCACAGACTCACGTTTTTTAAGTTTACACAGAGATGATGACGGTATTGTTTAAAAAAAATAAAACAATTTCAAAGTAAAATGCCTGAGAATCGTAGTTATGTAAATGAATGGCCAGAACACATTCAAAGTTTTCGGTTTTCAGTTGAAAATGGTGTTGAGTAAACAGCCCATCAGTTAATTTTCTATTATCACTGTAAAGCTAACAATCTGTATAGTAAAAAGCGCTATATAAATGAAGATGACTTGCCTTGAGTTGACTTGAGTTTTCAAAGGTGCCACAATATTGCACAGCCTCTGGCTGTAAAAATCACCAAAAAACTGGATAATCTTTCACAGGTGAGAATATGTTGGTTTGTGTTTTATATATATTAACCCAGGTTTCACAGACAGGGCTTAGACTAAGCCAGGACTAGGCCTTAGTTAAATTAGGGCATTTAAGAAGCTTTTATAAATGTACCTTAAAAAACATTACTGGTCTGCATATTGAGACAAAACTATGGCACTGACTTATTTGTAGATATGTCAGTGTAAGTTGCTTTCATTTAAAACAGCTCAAACATGCATTTAAGTCTGGGACTATAGGCTTAAGCCTTGTCTGTAAAACTGGGCATAAATTACATGTTTTTAAAACTATGGTTACATTATAATGTGGCGTTGCCTATAGCTAAGGTTAATAAGGTTGCATAGTCATTTTAGGATCTTATTTGTAGCCTTCAGTTTGCCGTTAAATATCACATCAGGCAAGATCTTCTATCATACAAACTGACCCATCTTGTCATGCCCACCCCAATCTGTCAGTGGATAACCAGCTTTCTGACAGATAGGCAGCAGCTAGTGAGACTGGGGAAACTCACATCCAGGACCCTCACTATTAGCACTGGCGCTCCTCAGGGTTGAGTCCTCTCCTGAAGTTTGTAGACGACACCACAGTCATCGGCCTCATCCAGGATGGTGAGGAGTCTGCATACAGACAAGAGGTTGAGCAGCTGGCTGTCTGGTGCAGTGGAGATGATAGTGAACTTCAGAAGAAACACCCCTGCACTCCCCCCACACCACTCACCATCAAGGACAGCACTGTTGTCCCGCCATTGACGGAATTGTCTGTCATATATGACGCAAAGCTTCCCTGCCATTTACGGAATTTTTCAGCAATCCATATTTTCCCTGTTATACCATAGGTGGCGTGATTACAAATCTTATGAAAGAGTACAGAATTTCTGGTTCAAAACACAGGCGAAGAAGAAGAAGTAACAAGCGTAAGAAGCATTGCTTACGCTCATGTAAGCTAACGTGATCATCAAACATTCAACAGCATATCAAAATTCAACTTTACAGAAGGAAACATCAAACCCATGAAGAGGTAGGCTTCAGGACTGTGAAGCAAACTACTCCATCTATATTTTCATAACCTAAATCCGATCCAGACGTAACCTTTGACAAAAACACGATTTTCTCAGCTTTTTTGTTCAAAATGTAGATTTTTTTTTAATTATAACTACCTGCATTCAAGTGTTGATAAAATAAGAATACATGAACTAGATTTTTTGTGTGTGTGTGTGTGTAAAAGCAGATGCTCTGATCTTTCTTTTGATATATTGTTCGTCAGATATTCATACAACAAAATATGCTGGCCATATGACGTTTTTAAGAGAATTATAAAAATTTTTTTTACAACTTTAAAAAAAAAATTATGGGTAAGAGTTAAAGATTATAAATAAATAACAATAAAACAATTGCACAAATGAATAATTCATAAGAACAGCAATATTTAAAAAAAGTTTCATGACTTAAAAAACTAATTTTCCCCCTGTATTCAGTCCAGTCTTTTTTTTTTTTCTTCGGACAAAATCCAGAAAAGTTTACACGTCCTGCCTTACAAGATGTCCAGTGTTTTTTTCCCCCCTGTTGTGTTGCAAGTCAGACACTCAAAACTGTGTTCCACACCATCCACCTTCCCACCTTTACAAACAATGCGAGCATGTCCACCCCACCGCCAGCTTAACCTGACACGCGTCTGCGCGGTGTGTTTTTTTCCCGCCTGCTTTTTCTGGTTTGGTTTTGTTTTGTTTTAATCAGATGGAAGGTCTCTACTGACGATGTCACGTCTGGGCTCACACACGCATACACACACGCACGCACGCTCAGAAGGACAGTGGGCTGTCCGGTGTAGCATCATTAGCTCAGCGGAGACGTGGCGGCCCTGACACATGTCGAGCGGCGTGCAGCCAACCCACGGACGAGCACGAGTCGCTCCTGCATAATTTGAAGGTAACGCCGCATTTCTGTGCAGGCATGCTGTCAGTGGTCCACGGAGAACAGGGGACACTGGGGTGGGGGGAGGCGAGGAGAGACAGAGAGGGGAAGAAATGTATCCAGAGAGGCTGTAGTGGTCTTCCTTATTCCTGCTTCTCCTGGAAAAAAACCTGTGCGCTTCTTCTTCTAACACGGCTTGAACATAATTCACCATCTGACAAGTCAAGAGTTTCGAATGTCATCCACAGCTGATTATTTTCTTTCGTCCCTTTTTTAATAAACTGACATTGTTTTTTATATAGGCTATGCTGCTATTTAAAATGCCGCTTTAAATGAGAAATCCTGAAGTTGGGGTTAAAGGGAACCACGATACCATCCTATAAAACCATGTTAAAGCTAACCATTAGCATTCCCAATCATCTCAACAGCACATGCTCTGTGAGCAATTTGAAATCATCCATCTTTGCTCTATGCTGCCAGGTTGCTCTCACCTGAGCTGAAAATGACGTCATGACAGCGCTGATTGGCTGATGCCACCACAAAAATGCGCACAGTTCCAAGTGCTTCTCTAACAGCTATCCTGAGCTATGACATGACGTCCGTGGCTGTGGACGAATTTTCACACTGTTATGAGCTCTCTGAAAATAAATATGACTGGTAAAACATTTATGATATGAGGGGTTTTCAAAAGAGAGTTCTCGGGGTTCTGTGGAAAGTTTGAGAGAGAAAAAATAACAAGGCCTTTACTGAATGTATTTTTTAGGGCTGTCAAAGTTAAATGTTAAACTGCTCTGCAAAGATATTTAGTGAAAAGTGCTTTAGTATTTTCTATGTAATATTTGAATAATTTGCTATGCCTTCAGTGCAGTAATAACATAAAAGCCAATTATTTAATTCACAATATTTCTAGTTACTTGAGCTATTTTTCTCTGCCAACTAAATCAGAATTGAATAGTAGTGACTGAATGAATGACTCAATAGCTGTGTTTCCGAATTTGCGAATTGCGAATTGAAAAAACTTCCATATATAGCAAAACAGTTTTTTACGCTTACATGAAGTGGTTTTTCAAGCAATTCGAAAAAAGGAATATTTTGCAAAACTGCAATGGAAACCGTTTTTTTTTTTTTTGCATTTACAGGTCACCTGGCGCATGTAAAAGTCACATGATCATTCTGAATCCACAGTTCCTCTGTAAAAATTGCGTACTATAACCTCCCAGAAACCCCTCATACGTGGCCGCTCTCAAGTATAAGGGGCTTTCCTTCACACGCCTACGTCTCCTTCGATTAAAAATAATAGCTAGTGCGGTGACTGCGATTTATACGTAAAACCTACCAAAATCTGTCACTATGATTTTTGGAATTACTTATTGCGAGAGGAAAAAATTACGTTTTAGTCTCATAACATCGGTTTTGAGAACGCCGAAACGCCATCATTTCGCAATAGTTTTTTATCGACATTTAGATTAGCAAAGATTTCAAACAAACTTCTTTGATGTTGTCATTATGGGGTATTGTTTGTAGATTTTTGAGGAAAATAATGAATTGACACTTTAGAATAATGGTCATTAGTAAACATTAGTTAACTACATTATTTAACTTGAACTAATAATGAACTGCACTTATAAAGCATTTATTTATCTTTGTTAATGTTAATTTCAATATTTACTTATGCATTATTAAAATATGCACTGTGAACTTACATGAACAAACCATGAACAGCTGGATTTATATTAACTAACATTAACAAAGATGAACAAATACAGTAACAAATGTATTGCTCATGGTAATTTCATGTTAGTTAATACATTAACTAATGTTAACTAATGACCATTATTCTAAAGTGTTACCCAGAGCACTTACACAGATACACACGGGAGTGTTTGAAAGCAGGCGTCTATCAGCATTGATCATTGTAGCCAATCACAGACATATCCGATGAACGTGTGAATACAATGGCCAATCAGAGATATTTTACGATTATGCTCAACAGCACTTAAAGCGTCATAAATATTTTAGATTTCAGTACCGACTTTGGCTCCGAAGTCGGTACTTTTGACAACACTAGATCTGATGATTCATTCATAAATAATGTCGCTTGTTGCCACCTACTGGTGTAAAATGTAGAAGAGTCACTGTAAAATACCCACCACTATATCAGCGCTGTTGGACTAAACATCAGGGTCCGTATTCATAAAGATTCTAAGAGTCCTCTCAGAAAACTCCTAATTTAGCTTAAAAACTTTTACGTAGGAGTCTTAGCTTAAGAGCTATTCGGGTCCGATCTGAGAGCAACTCTGAGCAAGGAAAATACAAAAACTTTTATCTTAGCGAAGAGGCGGGGCTGACCCCGTTGCTACGTATGACACAGTCTTTTGAAGACTGTGATTGGTTGGTTGTCCAAAAAGGGGAAAAAAGGAGTGCTTTTGAAGTATAGGGTCTATTCTAAGCCTTCACTTTGAATTTACAAGTACAAAATTGTCCTATTTTACCGTTCTCTCTCACTCACACACACACACACATACACACACACATTATATACATATATATGTATACTGAAAAATTTAATTAAGCATAATTAATTTGTGCTCGTTTAAATAATTTAAATTTAGTTTTTTGATTTTAATTTTTAAAAAAGAATTGGTTTTATGGGAATTGCATGTGTTTTTGTTTAAATTGAGATCAAATAAATTGATTGCAACCACTTACGATAACATTTTTTAGTAAATTTAACAAATCATTTTTTTCAGTGTATATAAATCCTTTTATTATTTACCATGCTGTTAATTTCCTATAAGGTATTTGATTGGCTTAGAATTATAAACATTGTTCCACTCTTTACAATTACACTGATTGCTGGCATGTCTATTTAATTGGTGGTTTGAAAGTTGGATTTAATGCAACAAACATGATCCCTGCACAATCTAATCTATAGCGTCTTATTAAGTCACTGTCATTCAATGTCTGCAACACATTTCTTCTCCCTCTTCGTCTTTCTGCCATTTTCTCCGCTGCTAAAGAAACTCTTAAGCCTCTTAAAAGTCCTTGTCCGTGCTCCTAACAAATTTGACCTTAAGACCTCTTTTAAGGGTTAAGATGCTTTCTGAATTACTTTTTTCTTTACTAGGATTTTTTAGTTAATTTTAAGAGTAAACGCCCACATTTCTAAGAATTTTCGTAGAATTTTGTCACTAGGAGCTACTCTTTGCATTAAGATTCTTTATGAATACGGGCCCAGCACTTTTAGAACAAAAAAAAAAAAGTAATGTTAAAAAAAGTTGCAATAGTTTTTTATTTTTTTACTGTTATGTATATCCGAATGAATCGGCTTCTCAAACGAGAAAAAATGTAGGGCTTGATTTCATTGGGAATTGATTAAATCGTTGTGGTTTGCTATTGCTGTGATCTTATGTGAGTGACAGGTTGTACAGCCTATTTCATCAGAATACATGGGAAATTATGAAGGGGGAATGAATGAGGAAAGATTTATTTTTTTTTTGCTGACAGGTTTAGTTACGATATCTACCAGAAGGGGCTAACATAGCAAACCTTGACCCCCTGGTGGAAGCTCAGTGAGAATGGAGGCAGAAAAACAAGCACGATTGGTACCCATCATGAGTGATCCATAATTCTATTACCGACAATCAAACTCAATTGTACTTGAGTCATGTCTTCGCAAGAAACCAGAGTCCTGCTTTTACGAACAGTACATTACCTTTCAAGTTGCATCTATGCACAATCGATCAAAGGTCAAAGATACTATTCCTGTTTTCCAGCTCAGTGCTAATATATGCAGCAGTACTGCTCTGTAGGTATTTCACAGGCCTCATCCATCAGTCCATCCATGCATTATGCATATCAGAGGTCATATTGGCGGCTGCCTCCCCTGCAGAGGCGTTAATCCTTATCTTAGCTGTAATAACAAGATTAGGCAGGCCGAGGGGCTTATTGGGGCAGCTGGGGGTCCTGCTCTGACCGCAGTGGGGTTGACAAGGCCGAACCGATGGGGAAATCCTGCATATCGGGCCAACGGAGCTCATTGATTACTTTAACTTACTAAATTGGCCCGGGGTTTTGTTTGACGCAGTGTATGGAGTCCATCTGTTAAACGGTAGTTAGCTTCACAGGGAATGGGCTAATGTCACGCTAGTGGTGCTGAGTGGAATTTACTTGGACAAGCTGGGATAGAAGTGATGCTTTAGGCAGCTCACATCAGCTCGGTGTGGTCATAAAGGTTTATGATGCCTAAGATAATTCTCCTCCGTGGATGTTCAATGTCGCCAGCTATGTTTTTCAGTATCCTATTAATTTGAACTACATTATATGGCCAAAAGAATGTGGACAATCGAAGACTACGCCCGTACGTGCTTGTTGAACGTTTAATTTCAGAATCATGGGAATTAATTTCTCTTTGCTGCAATAACAGCTTTACTCCTCTGGGAAGATTTTGCACTAAATTTCGGAGCATGGCTGAGAGGATTTTTTCTCATTAAAGGCACAAAGAAGCATCAGTAAATATTAAACCAAATGATAGCACTTTTATTGTAAAACAGTTCATAAAAAGAAGTCTTATGCATGCACCGGCAGGCTAATTTTGTGGAGCAAATACATGTACCTGACATGTACAAACCTATTCTTTTTAGTAAATCACAAACATTCAGAGCGACCAATGAAGTCCGATTCCTGAGCGAAAGAGCCTTATGAGCTGGCTCTTTCTAGTGAATTGCAAACCTTGATTGCTGATGCCACTTGATTTGATATTTGTATCTAACACAACATGTGACACACATGTATTTTTGTATGCATATGAACCCTTTTTAATTTCTGACTAATCACCCTCTTCCCCATCCACAGAGTCATCCATGTGCTTTGAGAATTCATCCCGGCATTCCCCGTTACATGAACGAAGCATCGCTCAGTGCCGTGATGGCCTTATTCGCACTCAGGTATGCCCGGCATGTACTTGAGATTCATAAACATTTTCACCGTTAGCAATTTTTATTCCTCAAAAGCACACGTCCCATAACTGTCACAGACAGATGCTTGCTTGGAATGATGTATGAATGCTCGGGATGACATGGCTGGCTGCTTTGAGCGGCAATGTTTAGAGTCTATTAATTTTACAGTGCTGTTTGGAATTATCCATCTGTTTAAAGGTTAACTGCCTTCTTGCTTGTGAAGAGTACATTTCTCACACACACTCAAGCTTAACACACATAAGAACATTACCATCATCGCAAGTTTTACCGCAGTCCTACACCGTGCACGTCAAGCAGCAAAGCCCATTAAAGGGGTATCGGGCGGCGCGTCTCTCTCCGCTACTTTAACAGGCCTGCTCGGATGTATACTTCTGTACGAGATGTATTATCTGGCAAACAATCCACTTAATGCCCAAAGTGAAGTGAAGAGGCGTTTTTACAAGTCTGTAGATGAGCCTCGCTTTCATGGACGCTGTCCGTACTGTGATTTAGCACGCTAGCCTGCCACTTGACTGTCAGTCGGCCAGAGTAATCTCTCTCCGTCAGCTGCCAGCGAGGGTGAAGTTCATCTTTGCAATAACGTTAAATGCACTGGCGCTTCATCCTTCATGAATATGAATGGCTATATAAATAGGAAAGTTGAAGAGCAGATAGATCGGGTGGCTGTCACTTCAAACTTCCTAATCATCTCCGCTAAAAGCATGCCTTGCCAAGCAACACGAGTCAGTGGGACTTGACATGAACCTTGGGAAGTAGCGCTGTTTTGGTTTGTTTTTATCACGCAACCTATCAAATGTATCTCCCTCGCGAGATTCTCATGGGACGGGTGTATCAGCTGCAACACGCTATGGCGGCCGATTACAAGACATGTCTTATCTTTGATTTTGCAGCGTGCGGTCTCCCGAGGGTTTGCACCTACTGTGAAGCACATAACGATTCCTAATTCATTGTAACTCAAAATAATAATTGTTGAAGCTTACTGTGTGTGGAAAATTCATATAAATAATCATTTAGGCACATCAGCAAAGCTATCAGCTATGTCGTCTTTAAAGGAGCAATTCACCAAAAAAGGATAAGTCTGTCATCGTTTATTCACCCTCATGTCGTTCCAAACCTGTATGACTTTATTTTAGTTTTCTGTGGAACCCAAAAGGTGCTGTTTTTATAGCCAAATCATAGTTTTCTGTGTGAATCAAATTTAAAATCAAAGTCACTTCATCGCTAAAAAGTCAGTGAGTTGTACTCAATTCATTAACAAATCATTCAGACAACTCAATCAACTGATTTATTGGAAAGACTCGTTTTAGAGCCAGTGTGGATTTCAAGATTTTCAGTATATATAATGAATTTCATCACATAAAGCTATTGTATGGCTTCAGAAGACTTAGTTGGAATACAATGCAAGAGTCATATTGATCACTTTTATATTGATCGCATGAGTCATACTGACGGTGCTATTCTATTCTAATCTATTCTATTCTAACCCTTATCTCCATAGTGAAATCTTAGTTGGCCAGACAGTGATTCATTGTTTATGAATCGTTAGAATATTGGTGACACCATGACCCCAGACTTTGCAGCGTACACCAAGCTTTTTAAGCTTAGCTATAAAAAATAGTCCTCAAAACTGGCTTTTGAAATAGTATTCTCACTTGTAATGGAGTAGAAACTTGGACCCGAAAGCAGGTTTGCTTACATCACGGCTTAGCAAGCGGATGGTGTTTTTGTGACCTTTGCTTTTTGAAACCTTCAGTCCGTGTTCATTGTAACTGCATGGAAAACGGTACATTCTTTTCAAAAAGAACGATAATGATAAAGATATAGATAAGATATAAATATAGATAGAACGGTATAGAACGGTATCGTTTATTACCAGATGATCAATGGTAAAAACATTGACAGCCAATCAGAATCCATCCTGCTTTAAAGCGCATTTAAAGCAGCTGATGACAGAACTGCAGCACACGCTTATTATAAACAGAACATTATCGTGCCTGGCCTTAAATGATGATAGAATGTTCATTTTTAGGGCCTCTTTCATACCACCTCTTTGTGGTCTGCTACTGTTTCTATTGACACTCTTTGAAAAACAACAACCACAAGGCAAGTTGTCAATCATGCACTCTCGTCGCTCTCTGGAGTTGGAGAGGTAGATCTAGCTCTATCTGAAAGCTGTCTCAGACACTACGGTCTCTACTCCGGGGCTGACACGTCCCCATGCTGTTCCCTGTCACCTCGCACACGTACACACACACCAAGCAGAACATGTGACATTGAGTGCGACTTCTTCCACACACACACCGAGTTAATTCCCACCTGCGTATGTTTCTTCTTCCACATCCGGCTGGTGTTAACCAAACCCATGGATGGCGGCGAAAGCAGAAAGGGAGATGACAAAATAAAAAAAGAAAGGGAAAATTGAGCTTCAGCACATGCCAAAGCCGGGGCTGCCAGTCAGTGACACGTATTTTGACAATCATAGGCTGTCATCACTCTGTGATCAGAACTGCCAGTGGTGAGACAGTTGGGAGATGAGCTGAGGACTGGCAATCCTCACCTTCCTCCCCATACAGCACTGCCGGGAGAGTCACTTTTGTTATTTATACACACACTGCCGTGTTGGAAGGCAGCAAATCAAACATGTCAGAAGAGCCATGTGCCACCCAGTGTGAGTGTTACAGACATACCGAGGCGCAGGGAGTTTAGAAGTGCGATTTGTTCTTACAGATATCTCATGCAGAAATCTGTCCGTCAATGCACTGAATTGTATGATATAATGCGTTTCTGTTTAAACATGTTTAGCTTTTTTTAGTTTAGCCCCTCAAAGAACTGTTGCATTCCTGTAGATCAAACAGTAGAGCATGGCACCAGCAACCCCAAGGTCATGGGATCCATTGTGCGCAGTAAGTTAGGTTTTTTTGCCAAATGCAAAAAAAAGAAGAAGAGGTAAACTGCAAAGCTCTGTCACACAAATGGCAATAAAAATCATAAAGCAAGTGTAGTACATGAAATTGCCACACTGAATAAATACCATATTTACAGGATAATTAAAACTAGGATAATTATTATTATAACATCATATAACTCTTTTATGTTTCTAACATTGGTCACACTTTATTTTAGGTGTCCTTAACTACATAAAACTACTAAAACAATAAGTACAATGTAGTTATTGTGTTGATATATTGCAAAACACTTTTGCTGCTATTGAGGTGGATACGGGTAAGGTTAGGGACAGGTGTGGCGGCTTAAGGTGGAAGGGAAGGGTCAACAGTGTAATTATAGATGTAATTATAGACATTAATTACAGCAAGTACATTGTAAAAACATGTATGTACACAATAAGTTCATTGTATCAAATGATTAATTTAAATGTTAGTAAAGACACTTATTATCTCATGCTCCCCAAGCCTGCATTTACTTGATAAAAATGCAGTAAAACTGTAATATTTTGAAATGTTATTACAATTTAAAATAACTGTTTTCTGTTTTAATATATTTTAAAATGTAATTTACTCATGTGACGGCAAAGCTGAATTTTCAGCATCATTACTTCAGCCTTCAGTGTCGCATGATCCTCCAAAAATCATGTGGACTCAATATGTAATTTATTATTATATTCAATGTTGCTTAATATATTTGTGGAACCCGTGATCCATTCTTTCTCTGAATTCTTTGATGAAAAGGAAGTAGGAGCAGCATTTACAGTGGGGAGAACAAGTATCTGATACACTGCCGATTTTGCAGGTTTGCCCACTTACAAAGCATGTAGAAGTCTGTAATTTTTATCATAGGTACTCTTCAACTGTGAGTGACGGAATCTAAAAAATCCAGAAAATCACATCGAATGATTTTTAAATAATTAATTTGCATTTTATGGCATGACATAAGTATTTGATACATCAGAAAAGCAGAACTTAATATTTGGTACTGAAACCTTTGTTTGCAATTACAGAGATCATTCGTTTCCTGTAGTTCTTGACCAGTTTTGCACACACTGCAGCAGGGATTTTGGCCCACTCCTCCATACAGACCTTCTCCAGATCCTTCAGGTTTCGTGGCTGTCGCTGGGCAATACGGACTTTCAGCTCCCTCCAAAGATTTTTTATTGGGTTCAGGTCTGGAGACTGGCTAGGCCACTCCAGGACCTTGAGATGCTTCTTACGGAGCCACTCCTTAGTTGCCCTGGCTGTGTGTTTCGGGTCGTTGTCATACTGGAAGACCCAGCCACGACTCATCTTCAGTGCTCTTACTGAGATACAGTGTTGGGGAAGCTACTCTGAAACTGTAGTTTGACAAGCTACAAGCTACTTATAAATTAAAGTAGTTAAACTACAGTCAAGCTACCCTTCTGTAAAAGTAGTTAGATACACTGCAAGTTACTACCAATATGTAGCTAGCTACATTGAAACTAATTTGAATAAATATATATATATACAATTAAATTGCATATTTACAAATAACTGAATAATAGTTAATGAAGAATGTTTTTAGTTAAATGTTTGTGGTTTAAAACAACACAATGCAATACAATTATGATAAGAGTATACAATACTCCTATGGGCCCTATTTTAACGATCTGAAACGCAAGTGTCAAAGCGCGAAGCGCAAGTAACTTTGTGGGCGGGTCTCGGCGCTGTTGCTATTTTCCCGGCGGGATAAATGGCTCTTGCGCCCGGCGCAAATCTAAAATGGGTTGGTCTGATGTAGCTTCATTATTCATAGGTGTGGTTTGGGCGTAACGTGAATAAACCAATCAGAGCGCCATCCAACATTCCCTGTAAAAGCAGGTGCGCAAGTTCCATTATGGATTGCTATTATTATGGCGTATTTACCAGGCGCACGCCAGGAGCGGTTCACAGCCGAGGAGACTGATGTGCTTGTAAGAGCAGTAAAAGACAGAGAAGTGAAGTTGTAATGTTGTACATTATGGTAAAGGTGATTTCACAGTCTTTTTTTTTTTTCAGTCTTTCAGTTTTTTCAGTTTTTCAGTCGATTTTTTTTTCCTGGTTCTTGACGGACAAACCAATTTGTCAGATGTCCTGATATACATATATGTCTTGCCACTATTGGGCAAACAGGTCTTATCCTTAATTATTACAATTAGCCTGAATCATTTGTAAGCTAGATTTATGCCTATTTTTTCACATCTTCGTGGCACACCACAATGATTTCCGTCATCTCATGTGTTAATATTTGTTTAGTGTAACAATTTATGATTTGCAAAAATAACTGTTGCATCTGTGTAGATTACATGAGCAAAGTGTATGCGCGTTGTGCACGCTATACATTATGGTCAAGCATGCGCCCTTAAAATAGCATAATGAACAACGCGCAACGCGCCACTGACTTTAGACTAGGTTTTTTCTGGTCAGTGGCGCAATTGTTTAATGGAACAGCAAAATAGCACCAGGGATTGTTTGCGCCGGAACACGCCTCCTTTTTTGCGCTGAACCGCCCAGGTAGCGCAAGTTCATTCACTAGTTTAGCGACGTGCTTCTGTGGAGGGAAAAGCGCACTTTGCGCGGGTGCAAAATAGGAATGACACATGCGTCAGTGTACAAAGTCAATTGCGCTGGGTGCAAGATAGGGCCCTATATCTCAAACTGACTGTCATAGTGCACAATCTCTACAAATGTCATGTCACATCAATGCAAGAACCAAATATAAGAAACTTGGATACACAGGAGTAGACAAAAATGCAGGTAAACTCACAGCAAGTTCTGTGATGCATCATATGGCGTGTGTGTGTGTGTGTGTGCACAGAGCCGCTCTGAGACACGAAGCATGCGCTGCTTGCGTGAACATTGAACATTGCACTAAACTATATAGCAATATTGTTTTCTGTTAAATTGACGGATGCTTTGCCAGTGCAATGACGCAAACACCTTAGTGTTAGTGATCTTTCAGGTTCTTTATAAAACTGGTGGGACAGATTAAACTATAGCGGATATAGCAGGATAATCAGTTTAAAAAGGCTATGATTCACCTGTATGTGCTTGAAGTCTTCGATGCAGACAGGGTTTTAATCTTTTGTTTGTATAAATCAAGTGTAACCTTTACTAGCGATTCGTGTGATGTTATCAACCCACTCCTGTACATCCTTAATCATCAGACGATCACTCCTCTGTGAACCGTAAAGCCGCAAGATGTGCGATGAAACAATAGATGGCGGTAACGTGCGATTTTAGTATGTGATCAAAACAGTGACGGCTGATGATAATTTTTTTTTTGGGGGGGGGGGCGGGTTTTTTTCGGTGGAGGGGGGGCATGAACATGCATTTTGATGCAACATGCATCAAAATGCATGTTGACTAAATTCAAGCATTAAAGAGAAAACAGTGTCTTCACATTTATCTTTTTACACATTCATTTCCCATATATAATTGAATGAGGAAAGGAAAAACAAAAGAAAACAGCAACAACAGACTAGCATGTTAACTACTTGAACATACATTTTGCTCTCCTTTCTTTCTGGCCAGCAAATTTCTCAATGACTCTCTGATCAAAGTCAGTCATCTCAGTAGTGTCATGACGTTTGCATTGTTCAGTTAGATATTTGAGGTCTCTTACCTCAAATATCCACAAAATATTTTTGTCCACAAAACTTTGGTTGTTGTCCACAAAACTTCAGTACCGACACTTTGAAATAAAAGACAGGGAAAGCAATAAAGGGCATTGCTAACAACACATCCAGCCAGCCACCTACGTTTCTCAACAAGCGCGTGAAGCTCCGAGTGTAGCTTCATCCTCGGTCACTGGCCTGCTGCTGGATTTGTAAATCGTGTTGGTCCGGGATCCTTTATCCTTTTTTTTCTTCCAGCGGATGCCTTGTGAAAGAATTTGGTTTAACTGCTGCCATCTCTACGAAAGTGATCATCCTAACAAGGTTTTGCAGAGTCGGAGTGACTGTGTCGCCCGCGCACTTTCGCTTTAGTTGCCAAGAAAGGAAAGTTGAATGACAGGTGACGAGAACCAATCAGATTGGACAAAATAACACGCATTCAATTCTGATTCGCCAGGGACGCAGCGACCTGTGTCCGGAGGAGGATCTTTAAGAAACCAATTAGAGACCAGCTTCAGGTCACATGCTGCCCGTATATTTTTGTACTCAGATAGACATCCATTTGTCCGGCGTCCCTCGCGCTTGAAACCGCATGAAACATATTGAAGAACATATTAAATAGTTAAACCATCAAAGCCAGTTTTTAATAAATGCTGAGGCTCTTACTAACAGCCGGCACATCGTATGAGTAAACTATTTTATTTTTATTTCATTTTTATATCATTTTTGTATACATGTATATTTCTGGAATTTTGATGGGGGCGGCGCCCCAGTGCCCTCTATTGACCAGCCGCCACTGGATCAAAATAAGAAGAAAACACTGTACTCTGCTGCATTGCAGGCTCGTCAAAACACAAAACGTAATGTAGCTTTTGGTCGCGCTACACCGATACTTGCTGGAAAAAGTAGTTAGCTACTGTAAAAGCTACATTGTTTAAAAAGTAACTGATCTACTGACAAGCTACTGAAAAATGTAGTTAAGTTAGTAGCGTCGCTACTTGTAGTTAACTATTCCCCAACACTGCTGAGAGATGTTTGGCCAAGATCTCACGATACATGGCCCCATCCATTCTCCTCTCAATATGGTGCAGTCGTCCTGTCCCCTTTGAAGAAAAGCATCCCCAAAGAATGATGTTTCCACCTCCATGCTTCACGGTCGGGATGGTGTTCTTGGGGTTGTACTCATCCTTCTTCCTTCAAAAACAGCGAGTGGAGTTCAGACCAAAAAGCTCTATTTTTGTCTCATCAGACCACATGACTTTCTCCCATTCCTCCTCTGGATCATCCAGATGGTCATTGGCAAACTTCAGACGGGCCTGGACATGCGCTGGCTTGAGTAGGGGGACATTGCTTGCGCTGCAGGATTTTAATCCATGACGGCGTAGTGTGTTACTAATGGTTTTCTTTGAGACTGTGGTCCCAGCTCTCTTCAGGTCATTGACCAGGTCCTGCCGTGTAGTTCTGGGCTGATCCCTCACCTTCCTAATGATCACTGATGCCCCATGAGGTGAGATCTTGCATGGTGCCCCAGACCGAGGGAGATTGACCATCATCTTGAACTTCTTCCATTTTCTAATAATTGCGCCAACAGTTGTTGCCTTCTCACCAAGCTGCTTGTCTATTGTCCTGTAGCCCATCCCAACCTTGTGCAGGTTTTATCCCTGATGTCCTTAGACAGCTGTCTGGTCTTGGCCATTGTGGAGAGGTTGGAGTCTGTTTGATTGAATGTGTGGACAGGTGTCTTTTATACAGGTAACGAGTGGAGAACAGGAGGGCTTCTTAAAGAAAAACTAACAGGTCGTTGAGAGCCGGAATGCTTACTGGTTGGTTGGTGATCAAATACTTATGTCATACAATAAAATGCAAATTAATTATTTAAAAATCATACAATGTGATTTTCTGGATTTTTTAGATTCCGTCTCTCACAGTTGAAGTGTACCTATGATAAAAATTACAGACCTCTACATGCTTTGTAAGTGGGAAAACCTGCAAAATCGGCAGTGTATCAAATATTTGTTCTCCCCGCTGTATATAATAAAATAATTTATGTACATATATTAATTGATTAAATATGTAAGGGATAATCCACAGCTAGTTGTGCATTAAACTATTTTAATGCACGACGTGGAGGCAAAGAACCTTAAACTAATTATTTACTGTCACCTTTGATCAGTTTAATGCATCCTTGCTGAATAAAAGTTAATTTCTTTTTTCTATTCTTTCAACTTTGAAAGAAACATTGAGTCATTGGTTTTGTCCAAAACTCGCTTAAATTTGATGTGTTTCATTTCTTTAGCTGGGCAAGGCAGTTCATTTGAACTCCTTATAACTGTCTTCTTAAGCAGAGCAAACATACTGCAGGAGAACCCAGGCCAGGTGATGATCACATGACCTCGCCCTCATTGGTATCCTGATCTGTCTATAAATCACTAATCACATCATTCAAACCACCCAGATTTACTACCCAAATTTACCACAGCTGGCTGTCCTAGGGCTTAGTAAAATCAGAAAGTGATGTCTTTAGCATGTTAGCAAGTTGATATTGTTGGTAATTAGCATTAGCCAAAGTGCTGGAAATATTTTGACTATGAGTTAGTGTCATGAATTTTAACCGAGGTGGGAGAAGATTCCTGTGTTGTTAACCCCAGCAGTGACGGGGTTAATTTGAACAGTCTGCCCATGAAGCTGCGGGGCAGGAGAGCAGCTTTTTGATCTGTGTGATGGACAGACATTCAACAGCACCAGGGCACATCATGTAACGAGAGAGAGAGAGAGGGGGGAAAGACGTACAGCATGGCATCTTGTCCATCTTCTGATGTTCCAGCGCTCTGTCTGCCGAGTGTTGTGTGAGATTGTCGGCGTGTGATTTTTCTCTCTGGAGAGCAGGTGGAAGGGAAGGGGGGGATGCCGCACCAGCCCGTTCTGTGCAGCCATGTGAACAGAGCCCTATCCCAAAATAAGCCTAAAGTGGTCATTATATTACAGAGAGAGCGGCAGTAAAGCAGTGGGAATAAAACAAGCCAAATCTAATGTAGTGCTGCACACACTAGAGGCTTGCTAAGAGGTCTCTTCATTTTTTAAATAGTTTTCAGGGCTAAATTTGAATCGTTTGGTTGTAGTCGCACGCACCTCTCAGTTGTCTCGTGCTCAGAAAATAAATCAGGGGTTATTAGACTATGTAATTAGAATATTGCTAACAAATTGCTCTTACAGTTTGCTTTTGTTTAAAAAAAGGTGCATCCCAATTCGCATACTTGTCCTCTGTTTTGCCATTTTATAATATATATAGTGTGAGTAGTGTTTTCATGCTGGAAATTCCAACAAGAAGAAGTGCACTTGAAATACCTGGAGGATGCACTTACAGTGCTTTACCAATAAAAACAAAGGACACTGTTGGACACTTCATGCATTTAACATGCAGTTTTCCCTACTTCCATAGTGGTATTACACTACAGAAATTGATGTTCTTTCTCAGTACTTTTTGTCTTGTTTTCCAGTACACATTTCTAAACATTCTTAAATCAAGGTACATTTACTTGAGAAGAAAAATGAATCAAGTTATTAAGTTTGAAAAGCTGATTAAAATGAAGTGATTTCATGCTTAAAACAAGAAAATATGTCTGTCAACGGGGTAAGAAAAAACATGAAAGGGGAAACAAGTTTATTTTTCGTACCCCATTGGCAGACATTTCTTTCTTATTTTAAGCATAAATTAGAAAACAACACTTGTTATCTTATGATGGGGACACTATACTGTAACAAGCATCCTTTGTATGAGACGTTAAACCAAGGTCCTGACTCTCTGTGGTCATTAAAAATCCCATGGCACTTCTCGTAAAAGAGTAGGGGTGTAACCCCAGTGTCCCGGCCAAATTCCCTCCATTGGCCCTTACCAATCATGGCCTCCTAATAATTCCCACACACTGAATTGGCTCTATCACTCTATCTCCGCTCCACCTATCGCTGGTATACAGGTAACCATATAAATTCATATACTAGATAGTTGAGTACATAGTGCATAGGAAAAGAGCATAGTGTATTGCGTGTAATCTGGGACAAGTTTCCTGCATTATACTCTATATGCTACAGTTAACCACCACTGCCATTGAAAATGAACCATACAAAATGACAGAACAGTTCCTAAAGCTTTTTGCACAGTAGCTGGGTCTGAAATTGTGTAATTGCCCTGTTTTCAATGAAGGATTTGCTTCATTAGTGTTAATGAAGTGCTTTCTTTAGAAACTTTCAGAATCTTTTTGTCATTTTGTCACTTTGGATGAAAGCATCTGCTAAATGAATGAATATAAATTCTTTAGGTATGCAAGTGTGTAGTATGAATACTTTCCTGTATGTACTGCATCTGGTCCTTTGACTCAGAAATTATTTGTTTAAGATGTTAAACAAGTACAATTTATCTAGACTTAAAAAGAACGGTTTGTGTCAGTTTTTTGCCATTTTATTATTTTTAATTACCGTCTAGTAAAATGACCATCGGATACATGCTGCAGAATATTAGTGGATGCAGTAGGTCATCCAGGTCATTTTTAACTAACGTTTAGTGAATACTGTGCATTCAGACTGATTTTCACATACAGCACTATGTAGTAGGATTTCATTTTATTTTATTTATTTATTTTCTGTTTTATTTGTTATCTTACAGAAGAAACAGGAAGGTAGACGAGAGAGATGTGGGAAGGAGGGAGATTGGGACATGACTTACGGAAAGGCCAGAATCAAACCCAGGTCCCCTTGAGCCAGCTGCTGATATGCATGTCTTGGGCAAGTGCGCTACTATCTGTACCACTCTCTCCGACAGCTTTAAAATTTGAAGAGGTCAGTCTGTGGTGTTAAGATCCTATATTGCTCACATATCTTTGTGTTATACGAATTAGCCAGTCAGAGTTGCAACAAACTGAGCTAATTTCTTAAATGGATAGTTCATCCAAAAACTAATTTACTCGCTTTCATGTCAGTCCAAACAGATATGACTCTTTTTTTCTTGGAACACAAAAGATGTTGTTCTTTGGACTGCAATGGCTTTTATTGAATGGACAACTGAGACATTTTGCAAAATATCTGTTGTGTTCTGCAGAAGAAAATGATGGCATTTTATTTAGTCATTTTTGGGTGAACTATCTCTTTAATGGAAGTAAATAGAGCGCAAAGTGTGATGGTGGCTTTAAAGGAGATCCCATATTTATTTATCGGGAACACTTTACAATAAAGTTTCATTAGTTAACATTAATTCTCTGAGGTGTATATATCCGTTGTGTTCAGCATAACAAGAAGTTAGCGCGTTCGTATCTGTCAACTGTCATTCTGACTGTCATCAGACAAACTGAGTTCTGGTCCGGTGATATCGTATTTCATGTCGTGTTTTTGTTAATCCTGATTTTTCACAACTTGTGTGCTTTTTCTGGGTGAGACAGAGTGAACTGCGGCACTAGTGGAGTCTCACAAACAGAGAAGACCAAAGGCCAAGGTCAACAATTTCATTAAATAAAACATTACATTTCGGTTTACATTGCTTTTAACCAAAGCCTATCATATACCCCCAGAACACTTGGAATATATGGCTTGTGTTGCATGGAATCATTCTGTGATAGTTTTGCATCGTTTTTTTTTTTTTTTAAAAGCTTGATGCTAATCGCTTCACTGCCATTATATTGACGAGCGCAAATGGGACATTTCATAAAAAAAAGAAGGGCATACAGTATTAGAACAACACCAGGGTAAGTAAATGATAACTTCCATTTTCATTTTAGGGTGAACTAGCCCTTTTAAAGGAATACTCCACTTTTTTGAATATAGGCTCATTTTCCAACTCCCCTAGAATTAAACAGGTGAGTTTTACCATTTTCAAATCCATTCAGCCGATCTCCGGGTCTGGCGGTAGCACTTTTAGCATAGCTTAGCTTAGATCATTGAATCTGATTAGACCGTTAGCATCTCGCTCAAAAATGACCAAAGAGTTTCAATATTTTTCCTATTTAAAACTTGACTCTTCTGTTGTTACACTGTGTACTAAGAACGAGGGAAAATGAAAAGTTGTGATTTTCTAGGCCAATATGGTTAGGAACTATATTCTCATTCCTGCGAAATTATCAAGGAACTTTGCTGTCGTACCATGAGTGCAGCAGGTGCAATGATATTACAGCGCCTGAAAACAGGCTAACTTCCGTCAACATAACCAACGTGACAACCTGCTTGTATAGGGAGCGTGCTGGGGACTATTTTCAGGCTCTGCGTAATATCATTGCGCCTGCTGCACTAGGGGTGTAACAGTACACGTATTCATACCGAACCATTTCGGTAAACGGCTTTCGGTTCGGTGTACCTAACGGTTTCCGAATGCAATCTTTAACAGTTAACAGTAGGCCTGTTTTAAGCGCGGAACACACTTCAATCCTAGTTCCCACACGAACATATTAAGTAGTCAGTCCATTTCATCATGAAATTCAAATGATAAATGCCGTTTTGACGCTCTTTAATGTGGCGTGACTGATCCCAGACCGAGGGAGATTGACCGTCATCTTGAGCTTCTTCCCTTTTCTAATAATTGCGCCAACAGTTGTTGCCTTCTCACCAAGCTGCCTATTGTCCGGTAGCCCATCCCAGCCTTATGCAGGTCTACAATTGTATCCCTGATGTCCTTAATACAGTTAATACAGGTAATGTGGAGAACAGGAGGGCTTCTTAAAGAAAAACGAACAGGTCTGTGAGAACCGGAATTCTTACTGGTTGGTAGGTGATCAAATACTTATGTCATGCAATAAAATTCAAATTAATTATTTAAAAATCATACAATGTGATTTTCTGGATTCCGTCACTCACAGTTGAAGAATACCTATGATAAAAATTACAGACTTTTACATGCTTTGTAAGTTGGCAAACCTGCAAAATCGGCAGTGTATCAAATACTTGTTCTCCCCACTCTATTTTACAGCAATATCTTCAATAAACTTTTAGTTATAATTTAATTCATTTAAGAACAGACACATTTTTTTTTCAGTAAACCACTGTTTAATAAAAATAAATAAAAAGCAATATTGTAAAGCTGCTGTACCGAACCCGTACTGAACCGTGACTTCAAAACCGAGGTACGTACCGAACCATCAGTTTTGTGTACCGTTACACCCCAATGCTGCACCCATTATACAGCAGCAAAGTTCCTTGATTATTACACAGGAATAATAGAATAGTTCCTAGCCATTTCAGCCTAGAAAATTGCAACTTTTCATTTTCCGTTGTACTTAGTACACAATGTAACTATAGAAGATTCAAGTTTTAAATAGGAAAAATATCGAAACTCTGGTCATTTTTTAACGAGATGCTAACGGTCTAATCAGATTTAATGATCTATGCTAAGCTATGCTAAAAGTGCTACCGCCAGACCCGGAGATCGGCTGAATGGATTTGAAAACGGTAAAACTGGGGGAGTTGTAAAATTAGCCTATTTTCAAAAAAAGTGGAGTGTTCCTTTAAGGTACACTCTCAGAATTTTTTTGTTGTTGCAAAAATGGTATCTTTAGAGGTACAACAGCTTGTCACTGGGGCAGTGCCTTAAAAGACAAATGTTTGTACATTATTTACCCTTAATTAGATCATAGTAGTAACTTAAGGATACATACTGTATTACTTAGTAATGTACAACTTTAAGGGTACTGTCCCAGTGACAAGCTATACCCCTAAAGGTACATTTTTTAGCAAATGTTTTTCTGACACTGTACTAACAGTAACTGTGGTAAGCATTTTAGCAGATGCTTTGGTTTCCATGGTAATTTAGTTTGTTAAGGTAGAAGTAATAACCCATTACTCTTGGAATATATGCCACCTATAACGGCTGATCATCACCACAGTAATTAAAATGAACCACAGCATCCTAAAGATTTGCAGATGTCAGTTAAGTTAGTCTATGATTTTTGTATTGAGTATTATTATTCAATTCACATCTGGCTTACTGGACAGCCTGAAACAGATGTTTCAATGTCTATTATTTGAATCCCTTTTGTTTTGGTTAATAATCAGCAACATGTGTTTTGTAAACAGTGTGACCTGTATGGCCCTGATTAGCGTTTGAGAAGCAGGAATCTGATCTCAGGTCAGATATATTAAGCTGTGAATGAGTGGAGTGCTTCTAATTACCGCAGGTGTGATTTAATGCATTTAGTCTGCGTGATATTGTGTGTCAACAGCTTTACTCAGTGAAGGTATAGACAATGTTTAGTCACTCCGTCTGACAATAACGAGGGATTTTAATTAACAGCCTGTCTTATTATCCTCTCACATTGAGCAACATATCATCAGAAATGGAAAGAAACACAGCTGACTTCAAGGGCTGTCTCAATTTGTACACGGTAATTAAAATCAAATGACAATTTCATTTGACTGTTTAATTGCTCGTTTAGAGCAAACTTTGCAGAAATGCACGCAGGTAGCTACATACAATGGCGTGTAAACACAAATACAGGCACAGTACCTCTTTTGCATGAGCATATGCGTGCAGACAGACACACACACACACACACACACACACGTCTGGCTCACATTCCGCTACATGCCGTCTGCTTTTCAACTTTGATGCAACTTAAGAAGAAATCACCTCCCACTTTTTCTCTCTCGCCATTTCATATAGGTGGTGTGAACACTTTTTAATGCAATAAAAAATATGAAAAAAAGTCTGTTAGTAGTCGAGGCTCGGATGTGTGCTTTTCACTGCGTGTTTATCGAAAACAAGTGCCTATCTCGTCTCAATGTCTAATTAAAGGGATAGATTCTCACAACAATAAATGAATATGCAGATGAGTCTTGCGTCTGGTGCTAATTTCATGAAGCGACGATAACGAGGCCGAGTTAATCTCCTCTCTTTTAACCCTGATTTAGTTGATCCACCATAACAAACAAACAGGAATAATAATCCTATTATTGTCTTAATAGCACATTTTGTTCTGAGAAGTCTTTCTGAAGACGGAGCTTTGAGGTAATGCTGCCTTTATTGAAACAAACAAAACTCAGAAATCAATTTTCATTCATGCTTTGTCTTTCGGTTTTTGCTCCCCATATGATATCTTTATGTCTCCCGTTGGTTTATTTATTTATTTATTTATTTATATCCCCTCCTCCTCTCAGCCCTCTGTTTTTACAGTTTGCCATTTCTCTCAGCTGGTCGAAAAAAATGATAATGAACAATGCGAGCCCAGGTTGGAATTAACAATAAGGAGCTTATAGTCTTCCAATGTCACATGCATTTACCACTTGCCATTCAACGTTACAGTTTTATAGGTTTTACCTGGGTGTTTGTTTCAGCTAATCATTCACAGACAACTTTAAAGCTCTCTGGATATGGAGACAATTTTCAAAGTCAGCATGAAATTAAATTGATGATGTTTACTTTCTAAATACACATTCTTGGTCTTATTATGAAAAAAAAATTAAAATAATTTTCATCCAAAACTGTTATGATAAATTCTTGCCCTGTGTTGAATATCTTGTTTTACTGTGAAATATGTCAGGCTTCAGAAATAAAATTGGTAAGAAATGTAAAAAAATTATAAATTATATACACTATATTGCAGAAAGTATTGGGACACCCCTCCATTGAATTCATGTGTTCCAATCACTTCCATGGCCACAGGCACCTAGGCATGCAGACTGCTTCTATAAACATTTGTGAAAGAATGGGTCGCTCTCAGGAGCTCAGTGAATTCAAGCGTGGTACCGTGATAGGTACTTTTCTGTCTGGCAATCCGATGGACGAGTCTGGGTTTGTCGGTTGCCAGGAGAACGGTACTTGCCTGACTGCATTGTGCCAAGTGTAAAGTTTGGTGGAGGGGGGATTATGGTGTGGGGTTGTTTTTCAGGGGTTGGGCTTGGCCCTTAGTTCAAGTGAAAGGAACTCTTAATTAGGGTCGTGCGATAAAACGATAACGATATGTATCGCGATAGACACGTAATCGATATCAATAAAAAATGCATTCGATAAAATGTTTGATCATTTTTTTTTCTTCATCGGAAGAAACCAGAGGTTGCGAAGCAAGTTTGGTTGCATGAACAAAGGCACTCACTCTGTGGTAACCAAGCAACGTAGGGAGTGACAGGCTAACAGCCAATCAGGTAACTGTATCTAGTTTGGTTGCGCCATATCGTTGTTTTGTGTTGGATTAATTATTCAGTAAACAGAACCGGCGTGGAGTGATAAGTGGAAAATGAGTGCCACATCGAGTGAGGAAATTGTTGATAAAACAGGAAAACAAGTCAGTTTGCCAGTATGGCAGTTTTTTGGATTTTATAAGTCTGACCGTCGTCCCCACCAAGCCTGGTCAGGGCGATCCTCCGCTGACAGTGCGTGCGCCTCGTTCGTTTGTGCTATTCTTGACTTTGGCTGAATCTGAAATCGCCCCCTAAACCCTCAATCACTATTCCCTACTTTAGTCCACTGATACAGTTCACTTGAAGGAGTGAATGAAAACAAGTGAGCGAATTTGGACAGGGGCATCGGCTGTACACTCGTTATTGCGGTGCAAAGTGGAATAGAATAAGTGCACTCAATAACGTCCACTATGGTTTCGGACACCACTACAAATGGCTGTCCCCTCAAATAATGCCCTATTAAAGGTCATAGGGGGCGATTTCGGATTCAGCCTTTGAAACAACATATTACAGAGGTAATGTTACTCTGCATCAGTGCCTTATGACAAAGCACCTAAACGGTAACAGTTACAAAGAAATAACGGAGGCACTGCACCTTCATGTTAAGAGATAATTAAGTGTTCATTGTGATTTTAGACTTGTGTTTATATTTTAATTATTTTAGTGTTTTCCATGGTTGTGTTGACATTTCTGCCTTTATAACTGAGATGATTATAATCAGAGGAAGGCTACGTTTAAAATAAAAATGTTTAAATGTAAAATACTTATTTTAAATGGGCCATAAAACATATCAATAATTATCGATATCGACCGATATGAAACACTTATATCGTGATACAGTTTTCAGCCCTGCTCTTAAAGGTAGGGTAGGGTAGGACTTTTGTCCAAATTTATTTAAACTTTCTTTATATGTCAATACATAATTAAAATGTAAGAACTCTGAAAAATAGAGAGACTTTTTAATCTGCAATAAACAGCTCATTATTTTCGTCCGGGACGAAACAAGTGATTGGCTTGGGCGACTGTCACTCTCTCTCGCTACCATGGCTACCACCGCTTTTGCTACAGGATCTGCCCACATGCGAGCACCCGTTTGATTTGAGGAGTTCAAGAGGCACGGAACCTGGGAAGAGCAAAATAATGGCAGAGAAAGAGCATTCAAAATTCACAGTGCCGGGTTTTGCAGTCAGCGAAGGCAAACATTGCAAAAAAAGGAAGACAGTACAAGAAAAGACCCTAGTTGGCCGCCCTCTTGCAAGACCTCCTCTGCTTCGCCCTCGACCCCGGCCTTGTCCTCGAGGAGTGTAGTCCTCATCAGAGTCAACAATGCTTTCATCATGGAAACTCTTACATGTAAAACACCGTATATGTTATGAATCTTACACGAAATTCATCTTCATCACAGTATAACTGATGTTATTGGAAAAACATGTATCAATGCTACCCGTTTTTAGCTTTGCCTTATAAATATAACTAGCTCGTTACCGAATCAAACAAAAATATATTTTAAACTTTACCAGTATCGGTATTCTAGCTTGATAGTGAGTACTAAAAGACATCTTATTTGTTTATATTCATACTGATAAAGTTAGATTTTTTATTACATGTGATTCTGACATGATGTCACTACATGCACTCAGCTCCTTCTTCTCCGCTCGTCTCAGGTAAATAATGCGTCTTCCAGCTGAGCTGATCGCGGTCGGCGTTGCGCGTTCATGTGTTTTGTGGGCGTGGCTTTGGAAAGAGCCCAGAAGGGAGAAGGTGGAGTGAATTGAAATAATGAGCTGTCTTTAAAACAGTCGTGAGAGGTCTACAGACACTCAATTTTTATACTTTCTTTTTCAGAGTACTTACATTTTAAGTATGTATTGATATATAAAGAAAGTTTAAACAAATTTGGAATAAAAGTTTTTTAACCAATTCTTACCTACCCTACCCTTAATGCTTCAGCATACCAAGACATTTTGGACAATTTCATGCTCCCAACTTTGTGCGGACAGTTTGGGGATGGCGCCTTCCTGTTCCAACATGATGAGCGAGTTTGGTGTGGAGGAACCTGACTGGCCTGCACAGAGTCCTGACCTCAACCCGAAAGAACACATTTGGGATGAATTAGAATGGAGACTGCCAGCCAGGCCTTCCAACATCAGTGCCTGATCTCACAAATGTGTTTCTAGAAGTATGGACAAAAATTCCCATAAACACACTCCTAAACTTGAAGTTGAAGCTGTTATAGCTGCAAAGGGTGGGCCAATTCCATATTAAACCCTACGGACTAAGAATGGGATGTCATTGAAGCTCATGTGCATGAAAATCATGTGCGTCCCAAAACTTTTGACAATATAGTGTATGTACACCTTTATTCGGTACACCTGGCTACAGTGGCTAGTACCAGGTTGGACCCCCTTTTGGACCCCCTTCAAAACTGCTTTAATTCTTTGTGGCATAGATTCAGCAACAGAAAATATTCCTCAGAGATTTTTGTCCATTGACGTTATAGCATCACACAGTTATCAATATGATTTAGCATCAATGTGAATCTCCCGTTCCTCCACATCCCAAAGGTGCTCTATTGGATTGAGATCTGGTGACTGTGAATGCCATTTGAGTATAGTGAACTCATTGTCATGTTGAAGAAACCAGTTTGAGATGATTTTAGCTCAAAAATCTCAGAGGGTTACATACCCCCTTAGTTTGATTGGGCATGGCGCTTCTGGACGACTGCAAGGACTGACGAGTGCCAGTGTGACAGCATTGCAGGTGTGAGAGAGGGTTGGCATTTTGAAGGGCACAGTGGGTGAGGCGGGAGAGCAGCCAGAGAAAGGCAAAGTGGCACACAGTGCAAGGCTTGGTGGACAGAACAGCACTTCCTTTGCGAGCGACAAGGGGAGGGACGCTGGCACACAGATAGTACAGGTTATTTATAGAATGCAGGGGAGTTGGTGCCATAGCAGAAGTCGCTAACATATGGACTGATCTGTTATAGTGATATATGTTATATTTTTTGTATGAACTGAACAAGCGTCTGTTGTATAACTTTGTGTTGTTTTCTTGCTGTACCATTGAAGTAATCCAGTCTGCTTCTATTGTGTACAAATCGAGTGATAAAATAAAGTAGCATTCTGTCCTAACTTGTGTCAATCAAGGCATCAAATAAAACTACAGCATTCTAGTAATTATTTCACAAAGCTAAACAGTAAAATCTTTGCATTTTAATATATGAATGTTTTTAAAGCTGCATGTGTCACTGATGGCACCAAACTAAATTTGAAAATACTCCAACAGGTAGTCCCTCTCCTGTGGAAACCTTTTCTACCAAATAGTCAAAAAAAATTTTAATAAAATATAATATATAATTTTGAGATAACATTTAAAACAAGTCAAGTCAAGTCAACTTTATTTATATAGCGCTTTTAACAATGTAGATTGTTTCAAAGCAGCTCTACAGTGTTAAACAGGAAAATAATGCAGCATAATTTTATTCAGCTGTATAGCCATTCTGGAAAAATTTCAAGGATCATACAGTGACAGTGTGGGCTTTAGATCAATAATTTGATCAGTAATTTAGTTTAAATGGTTAATTTAGTTTATTATTTTGTTAGTTGAAAAATTTAGTGTCCCCAACTGAGCACGCCAAGCCAGAGGCAACAGTGGCCAAAACCCCATTAGGTGACCTAATGGAGAAAAATAAACCTTGGGAGAAACCAGGCTCAGTCGGGGTGCCAGTTCTCCTCTGGCCAATTAACAAACAGCGTATTATTATTATTATTCTGGCAGTTTTACAGCTCGGAGGTCATAATAGATCAGAATATTCGAGGGACCGGGGGCAACATGCTGGAGACGGGTTTATTGAGGATGATGTTGATTAAATTATTATTTAATTGTAATATTCGAACAATCTGAGTCAACACGCCGGAGACGGGTTTATTGAGATGCCGTGTCGATGAGGCAGTTGCAGGGGGAGTCTAATCACGGTCTCCCAGACACTTCGGGGTCCTGTGTTGGTCTTCTCTGGGCGCAGGTCCACCATCTGAACTGGATACGGCCCGGATCCGGCTGACTGCAGTAAACCTCGGGATAAAACAGAGAGACTATCATTAGCGTAGATGCCATTCTTCTGATGATGTAACGAGTACATCAGGTGTTATGGGAAGTGTTCCCGGTTCCGGCTGACCTAGTTAATGCTGCCTAACAATCATTTCATTGAAAAAGTGTTTTATGTGTATGCCACAGTAAAGAGATGTGTTTTTAGTCTAGATTTAAACTGACAGAGTGTGTCTGCTTCCCGAACAATGTTAGGAAGACTGTTCCAGAGTTTAGGTGCTAAATAGGAAAACGATCGACCGCCTGCAGTTGATTTGGATATTCTCGGTATGATCAACTGGCCAGAATTTTGAGACCGCAGTAGACGTTATGGAGTATAATGTGTTAAGAGCTCGCTCAAGTATTGGGGAGCTAAACCATTTAGTGCTTTGTAAGTAATAAGTAAGATTTTAAAATTTATGCGATGTTTAATAGGCAGCCAGTGCAGTGTTGACAGAACTGGGCTAATATGGTCATACTTCCTGGTTCTAGTAAGAACTCGAGCTGCTGCGTTTTGGACCAGCTGGAGTGTGTTTATTAAGCGAGCAGGGCAACCACCCAGTAGAGCATTACAATAATCTAACCTTGAGGTCATGAACGCATGAACTAACTGTTCAGCATTTTGCATTGAGAGCATGTGCCGTAATTTAGATATATTTTTAAGATGGTAGAAAGCAGTTTTACAGATGCTAGAAACGTGGCTTTCAAACGAAAGATTGGTATCAAAGAGCACACCCAGGTTCCTCACTGACGACGAGGACTTGACAGAACAGCCATCAAGTGTTAGACAGGATTCTAGGTTACTACTTGTGGAGCTTTTTTGTCCAATAATTAAAAATTCATTTTTTTCTGAATTGAGTTGCAGGAAATTACCAGTCATCCAATGTTTTATATCAGCTATGCATTCCGTTAATCTTGTGAATTGGTAAGTTTCTTCAGGGCGTGAAGAAATATAGACCTGAGTATCGTCAGCATAACAATGAAAACTAACGCCATGCTTCCTAATGATATCTCCCAGTGGTAGCATGTACAGGGTGAAGAGTAGCGGTCCTAGCACTGAGCCTTGTGGTACTCCATACTGAACTTGCGATCGGTGTGACATATCTTCATTTACTACTACAAACTGATAACGGTCGCATAGGTATGATTTAAACCATGATAATGCAATTCCACTAATACCTACATAATTTTCGAGTCTATTCAAAAGAATGTTGTGGTCTATAGTATCAAATGCAGCGCTAAGATCGAGTAACACTAATAGAGAGATACAGCCACGATCGGATGATAAGAGCAAATCATTTGTAACTCTGACGAGAGCAGTCTCAGTGCTATGATACGGTCTAAATCCTGACTGGAAATCCTCACAGATACCATTTCTTTCTAAAAAGGAACATAATTGTGAAGACACTGCCTTTTCAAGTATTTTTGACAGAAAGGGTAGATTTGAGATTGGTCTATAATTGACTAAATCTGTAGGATCAAGTTGCGGTTTTTTAATAAGTGGTTTAATAATAGCCAACTTAAAAGTTTTCGGTACATATCCTAATGACAAAGATGAATTAATGATATTAAGAAGAGGATCTATGACCTCTGGTAGCATCTCTTTTAATAGCCTAGTCGGTATAGGGTCGAGCATACATGTTGTCGATTTTGATGATTTAACGAGTTTAGCCAATTCTTCTTCTCCTATAGCAGTGAATGAGTGTAATTTTTCCTCAGTGACACTACAATGCTCTGTCTGATGTGATGCTGTACTAGACGGCTGCATGGTTAAAATTTTTTTCCTAATATTATCAATCTTACATGTGAAGAAGTTCATAAAGTCATTACTGCTGTGCTGTTTACAATCATCAGAAGTTGAAGCTTTATTTTTGGTTAATTTAGCCACTGTATCGAATAAATACCTTGGGTTGTGTTTGTTTTCTTCCAAGAGAGTTGAGAAATAAGCAGATCTAGTAGTTTTTACAGCCTTTCTGTATGTGATCATGTGCTCTTTCCACGAATTACGAAATACCTCTAATTTTGTTTTCTTCCAGCTGCGCTCCATTTTTCTGGCTGCTGTTTTAAGGGCCCGGGTGTGCTCGTTGTACCACGGCGTTGGACTATTTTCTTTAATCTTCTTTAAGCGCAGAGGAGCAACTGTGTCTAAAGTACTGGAAAAGAGAGAGTCAATAGTTTCTGTTGCAACATCGAGTTCTTCTATACTATCTGGGATGCTGAGCAGATGATACTGATGAGGGAGATTATTTAAAAAGCAATCTTTAGTAGCGGCAGTGATTGTCCTGCCATTTTTAAAGCGAGGGGGCGGCTTTGCAACCTTAGCTAAATTAAGTATACATGATACTAAGTAATGATCTGAGATGTCATCGCTCTGCTGCAGAATTTCAACGGTATCAACATTTATTCCATGTGACAATATTAGGTCTAAAGTATGATTATGGCGATGAGTGGGTCCTGACACGTGTTGCCTAACTCCAATAGAGTTTAGTGTGTCTTTAAATGCTAATCCCAATACGTCTTTTCCGTTGTCAACATGGATATTAAAATCACCAACAATTAGTACTTTATCTACAGCCAGTACTAACTCTGATAGAAAATCAGCAAATTCTTTGATAAAGTCTGTATTATGCCCAGGTGGCCTGTATACAGTAGCTAACACAAATGTTGAACGGGTTTTATCATGTACACTACATAGCGTTACATAAAGCACCAAAACTTCGAAGGAATTATATTTGAAACTAGACTTCTGAGTAATACTGAAGATATTATTATAAATTACAGCAACCCCTCCCCCTTTACCTTTCAGACGCGGCTCATGTTTATAACAATAATCTTGGGGGGTGGACTCATTTAAGGTAATGTAGTCGTCAGGTTTTAGCCAGGTTTCAGTCAAACAGAGCACATCTAGATTATTATCTGTAATAATATCATTAACAATAAGCACTTTTGGGGAAAGGGATCTAATATTCAGCAACCCAAGCTTTATCAATTTTTCATCTGTATTATATATTTTGTTTATTTGTTGGACGTCAATTAAATTTTTACTGTTGAATGGTTTTGATGTTTTTTTGTATTTACTATTTCGGGGAACAGACACAGTCTCTATATGATAATATCTAGGTGAAAGAGTCTCTATGTGCTGGGATTTATCTGACTCCGGTAACGTGAGACAGCTAGCAGACGGTCGGTTTAGCCAGTTTGTCTGCTTCCTGACCTGGGCCCTCGTGAGTCAAGGAATAAGAAGCTGCAATTGTGAGATATAAAATTACAATGGCAAATCTGTATTATTTACAGTATGTACTATTATAGTATTTATTACTATTTTGAGTCATATTTGTGTTTTTGTCATTTTTATTCTTTGTGGTTTCAGTAATTTTAGTATTTATTTCTGTTAGTTGTAAACGTTTCTAATTTTCATTTAGGTTTTAAGTGCAAGTTTTCCATCTGATTGTCACGATCTGTTCTGTTTTCTGTTTCATTTTCAAGGATTTTTAGGTTGTTATTCATCATTTTCTGTGTTTCCTGTCTGTTTTCGTTCTGTTGTCATATTTTCTCATTGTTTCATTGATTACTCACACCTGTTCCTCATTTAGTTCCTGTGTATATAATGCCCTCATTTTCTTTCCTGGTGCTGTTTGTGTATCCTGCACACTGTTGCATTGCCTACTCTTTGTGTTGGATTACTCTTTGTTGGATTTTACTTTTTGTTAAATAAATGCTGCTGCTGCTATTTTAGATCCGATTTGCCTCACCACATCTTCATCCTCAAGCCGTAACACTAATACTTATATTTTATTTCAGCTTCATTTCTTTAGTTTTAGTTAATAATAACAACACTGATGACCATATATAAAGTTTAAATTATGGAAAGACATTCATATTATAATTCACATTTGCGAGATGTGACTTGATTTTTCATAATGGCAACATGACAATTATCAGAGGCAAAAATATGCTTCCATCCACACCAACTCAACCTGTTGGCTATCTTTTGGCAACTGCGTAAACTTAGATATGAGAATTGTATTGACATACAGTCAATCAATAGTGAAAGTGAACGATCAGAATGTGCTGTCAGTTTGAGGTTTTGAGCATCTGTAAGTGGGTCAAAGGGTGGGTCTGTGTATCACATTTGGGGGGCAGGGGTGGGGTTGGGTGGGGGGTGAGAGGGGTAACTCAGGCCTAAAGGCAAGTCTCATATCAACATCCACAGTAATAACATCTCCTAATTACCATAATAGCCCAGCTTATCTGATGCGTTTAATTATGTGGGCATGTCTGCTATCCATTTCAAGAGGATGTGTGGCATCAGTGGGCACGCATGCAATCCGGCTCCGTTTGACTGAAACATACTGCTATTGAAACCCAAGACACATCCCCCACTTTACCGTAGTCCAAAGGCATTTATATAAAATGTACATCAATTATGACAGCCTGGACCAACACATGGCACTGAGAATGAAGTGGATGTTGAATTGCATTGAGCCTTTTCCATACGCAGCATGGGTGTACAATAATAGCCCGCCCCTCAGGCCAGGAAATATAGCATATGACTTGTCTCTTGATTCCCGAGGGCTACATTAGCTGTTATCAATCTCTTTTGATAGCCTTTATTTGCAGATATCCTTAAGCCCTGTGCAATGATTTACATGGCGTAGCAGCGCAGGAGATTGTTCCTGAATGATAGCCCGTGGTTGGTCTTCCAGACGTCCTCAGGACATGACCATCGACACATTAAAATGGAAATCGCTCTTCTTTTTTTTTTCTGAAGCATTGATGTCGAACATGTCCTAGTCTGTTCTCGTTTTCAGCCCTCAGTCTCTCCTAGGTCATTCTCATTTTGTCTTTATAAACTGCGTATTCAGTGGAACGTATATCTAATATGTCTTGCAAAGACAGTGCACTCCTCGTTCTTCAGTCGGCTCTCCGAAACGTCTGAATGCTCGTTCTCTTTCTTCTTTCTAAATCTTTAATATCACCCTTTAATCTTCTTCATTAACAAATGTCTCTTAATTGTCAGAGTTGCTTCTCAGACATCAGATTTAGCGTAAGCCGATTGCAATAGCGGATGTTGTTGGACTAATTTGCTAGCATATTGAGAGTTGATGATCAGAGTAGGACAGGGCCCCTGGCTGGACATGGGATTGAAACTCTTTGATATGAGCAGCACCCTGCTGACAGGAATGTGGAAAAGCCATATGGACAGAGACCAGCCGAGTCCTTGGACAAACTGCAAAAACCCCACACTGACCGGGACTGACTAGGAAGGGGAAGAGCTACTTATTCCCTCAGAGCTTGTATGTTTTTGCACTGCGGGGCTTTGAACACACAGATCTAATGAATGTTGCAATGATGTGTGCTTGTAAAATTAGTTGAGAATAAGTCTGGAATAAGAGGGGGAGATGAGAGCAAACATGTGTTCACTTAAAGACTAGAAATTTCCATTAATCTGCGCAACAGTTTATGTTGCCAAGCCAATTAGCTAATGTTCAACCAGACAAATTTTGCTCGACAAAAACTACCATCATAGATTATTTATGGACAAATGGTGCGATGATCTTAAAAATGTTCTTTAAGGAGGATAGAAAAAACCATTATTTACAACAGCTAAAATATGACTATTTGATCTGAATCATGTTGAGAGGACATTGGTCCTTTTAGAGGCTACAAAATGTCTGTATGGAGAAGAAAACATTCTTTAAGTGGTTGAATTGTATATCAAATCTATATAATAACAATAATAATAAAAATATTATTATATGTAATATCTGGCGTATAACATCGCAGGTTACATCGATATACAAGTAGGCGATCAGTGTTGGGGAAAATTACTTTTTAAAGTAGTGTTGTATTACACCCTAAAAAAAGTAACTGATTTCATTACTCAGCTACTTTTTATGGAAAGTAATGCTATGTTATGTTTACATTTCTTTTTCACACCTGGGGCCCGTTCTTCGTACCTCGCTTAATACATCTAAGATGATTTGACAGATCCCAGATCTTTTAATCGTGACAACTGATCTCTGGCTAATTTGGTTCTTCAAACGAATTTGCGGATTGGATTAAAATATCTGGATTGAATGATCTAAGATTACTGAGCGTTCTTTTTTTCCCTGAAGAGGGCAGATGCATCGATACTCGAAACCATGATCAGCATTGCAGCGATTGGCTGGCGTCAAGACAGCAACGTAATGACATAATATAATTAAAAAGCCACCTGGCAAAAAACTTGACAAATTACACACAAAACCCCCACGAATTTCTGAACCTTTATAAGGAAACAGCCAAACGACCAAACCAACATAAAAGTTATAATAGATAAATGATAAATGTTTTTTTATTTTTTTAAAAATGATTACCAATTATTTATATTCACGATTTTATACAGTATTTGTACACCCTTTACATTTTTATTTCAATGTTGTAATTTAATTTTTAATTTAATTTGAAGCAGATTTGTAACGTGACAGTATTTAAATTTCTTATGGGTCAAGATCAAATTATCCTCTCTTGCGCTGCATCAAGCCATCCCATAATGTCCGTGATCACTTAATGCACGGCTCAGATTAACTGTACAACATGTGTGTAAACCAATAAAAACTAAATTATATAAAGTAATTATTCCATCACAAATAAATCTCTCAATCAAGTGGCTGTGTCTATAGTATTATACATTCTCATATACATATACAATATAACATTTTTATATTATTATTTAAAATTATTATTATTGCCCCTGGTTCAGTAATGCACTCTTGTAATAAAGTAGCAGTGGCTGGGACAGATTTTAAGTATCACCTCAAGATGCAATCTAATCCTGTTTACATGAAATAAGCCTGCTCCCGAGTAGGTTTAAGCTTACGGACCTGTTACTATGACAGCAAGTCCAGGATGAGCTTCGAAGAACCAAACAATCCAAGATCATGCCAAATCGTCAACAATCAAATCCAGCTAACTGAGTTAGCGAGGTACGAAGAACGGGCCCCTGGTTTGGTTTGGGCTTGCTTGTTTGTTTTTAATAACAAAAAACAAAAGTTCTATTTTTGGCAAAAGTAAAGCCCCTTTCACACATTGTCTGCGTTTAACTCCACTTTTAGACATACACTTGTGAACTTCCTAGCACTTCCCCTTGAGGGAATCTCCACCGCCACTTTGAAGTGCGTTCAATTTCGTCAAGGGGACGAGGGAAGTTTATTTGGACAGACCCTCAACCCCTTAATTTTGACTGAGAGAGCGAGTCTACTCAACATATACACTTCAGGCAGATCCATTGAAAACAATGCACCATGATTGTCACATCACAGCAGGTTGCGCTTAATTTACCTCCACCCCACACAACTCTATGATATTGGAGTTATTTAGCCACATTTAATACTTGTAGCTATCTTAAAGAAACACTCCACTTTTTTGAAAATAGACTCATTTTCCAACTCCCCTAGAGTTAGACAGTTGAGTTTTACTGTTTCGAATCCATTCAGCCGATCTCTTGGTCTGCCGGTAGCACTTTTAGCATAGCTCAGCATAGATCATTGAATCTGATTAGACCGTTAGCATCTCGCTCAAAAATGACCAACGAGTTTCGATATTTTTCCTATTTAAAAATGAAAAGTTGTGATTTTCTAGGCCGATATGGCTAGGAACTATAATCTCATTCCTTTGCTGCCGTACCATGGGTGCAGCAGGTGCAATGATATTACGCAGCGCCTGAAAATAGGCTAACTTCCGTCAACATAACCAACGTGACAACCTGCTTGCACAGGGAGCGTGCTGGGGACTATTTTCAGGCGCTGCGTAATATCATTGCGCCTGCTTCACCCATGGTATGGCAGCAACTTTTCATTTTCCGTCGGTCTTAGTACACAATGTAACTACAGAAGAGTCAAATTTTAAATAGGAAAAATATTGACACTTTTTGGATTTTTTTTTTAGCTAGATGCTAACGGTCTAATCAAATTCAATGATCTATGCTAAGCTATGCTAAAACACCTCCAGACACGGAGATCGGCTGCATGGATTCGAAAACGGTAAAACACAACCATTTAACTCTAGGGGAGTTGGAAAATGAGTTGCTTTAAGCTGACTGTTTTTTAATACAATTATAGTTCATATTGTATTGTTATCATTTTCGTTTGTGTTTTTTAATATTTTATATTCAATATAAATATATTCATAATTAATATTTGTTTGTATTTCATTTCTTTTTACCAACCCAAACATACTTTCAGGTCTATAGCTAGGTGCGTAAAACAAAACTGTAATAAATCATCTCCAATGCCAATTAAGTGATCAAGGGCTTAGGGAGTTCAATCTAAACCCATTGCAAGAGTTCCGCCGGTAGTGGGCACTCGTGCAACATAAGCAATGGCATACATCCAAGTAAACGAGATGGAGGGTAGTTAGCAAGGGAATGGCATAAAAAATGTTACGCAAACCATAAGTGTAATGAATAAGCCTCAGGCTGAAGGTCAGAAAATACTAATTCATGCCTGTACAGTAGAGGGCGCTGCACAAACCTTTCAGTTGTTCTGCCATTCTGGATTGCAGAAGAATAGGGCACAGGAGAATAAAGTTCAACACACTTACTTCAGCAGTAAAAACAAAATGAGATACAAATGTGATGTTTTTGCTTATTAGTACGGTTTGAATTAAATCATCGAAGGTCAGCAGCAAAGACATTTTAGTATGAAATAACAGCTATTGGTAAAACATAAAATAAATTATTCAATAAAATGAATACAGACTCATGGTAACTACAGCTTAAAACCTACCCCACAACCCTAAACCTTACTCTAAACCTACCCCTTCCATAAAATGTAAATTAACGGCTGAGTTATATAATTAAAATAAAAGGAAAACAAACAGGATTACTAACAGTGTCTGAAGATCCGTTATACGATCGGTATACCCTATCACTAGGTGGCGATAGTAAAGCTTAACAAGTGAGGAAAGTGAAGTAGAAGAGCAGTACTAGCTCTTCAGTGATTCCAGAGAGAGGGACTCTGGCCCTGTCCCAAATGGCACACTTTATGTGCACTTTCGGTCTTGTGGACTTACAATGGCCGCTGCGTGCGTGTGTCCGTCCAGTTGTCATTTTAGGTCTCAGAAGGGTGCTCGTGAGCGCCCCCTTTGAGGTCGATATGCGCCCTCGATGCAGACTTCTGCCGAGCCCGCACTGGTGCGAGCTATGCAGCGAATTTCTTCCCGGCAGTCAAAGCGGCATTACATCGTGAAAGTGCGGACTCAGAGGAAGACCGTGAGGGTTTAGGGTGCCATTTGGGACAGGGCCTATGAAGACATTCTCAATGGCTGTTTCATTATAGGGGCGGAACTTGAGGTAGGGGGTGTAGTTTGTAGGGCATGGTTTGTACTTCTGCGGGACGCAGTCAGACACACTCGCAATAACCATCATGCTTACGCCTCTGCACTTACTCCTGATTTCTCTCAATATCGAGACAGTAGAGGTGTCAGTCAACAAATGGGAAAACAAAGTAACTTGTGTTACTTATTTGAAAAAGTAACTGTTTACTTGAAAAAAGTAATCTGATTACGCAATGTGTGCAACTTGTACACCCAAATACTTACAGTAGATTAATTCAAAATACTGATTGATTTAGTAACAAAACAATGAGTCATGAGTAACGAAAAGAGTCTTTATGAGTGAGTCTTTGAATCATTCATTCAACCGATTTATTCAAAAATTAATTTTTTTTTAATCATTCACTCACTGTAAATTACATAATATCATTTTTTGCTTACTGAAGTGTGGTAAAAGCAATATCAGACTTGAAATCATGATGATTTTTAAGAATGTCCGCATGACTGTAATATCATTAATATCTATTTTATACTGTCAAACCTATTAACTTAATTTCCTTCACAGTGTGTAATTTTTGTAATTACTGTAAGTACATTTATGTATTTATTTTAAACCTTTTTACATTTTATATTTTAGTATTTGTTATTATAAAGGAATCTGAATTTTGTGTATATTTTTAAATCGCGTTTACATATTTAATATATTTATTTATATACACATTTTTAAATCATAACATATATATATTTTTGAAGGGCATGAACACCACGTTAATATAATGTATTCCGAGGGATTGTACTTATAAAATGCATACCTAAAATGCACTGTAAGTGCATCCGCCAAAGGAATAGATGTAAATGTACTGTTGACAAAACTGCAACAAGAGCTACAGCATTAGAGCTCACGCTTGACAAACTGAACTGTCATAAAGGACAACAACTCGGATCAATGACACTTTGAGAGGTCTGAAGAACGAACATGGCTGTGAGCTGCAAAATAAGCTAACATGCTAAAAATCTTGATACCTTTGACACCGACAGCCTCGGCCCTGAGGTGTTTTACACACCACTTTTATTGCTTTCTGTCCAGAGATGAAAAAACGGACAAGCAAAACATTTTGTAGGCCTGATGCTCGGATCTGATAACGTTTCAGTCTTCACAAACACCCCGATTTCTCTCTCGCTCGCTCGCTCGTTCCTTCTCTCTCTCTCTTCCCATCTTGTTCAGGATTAGATGATTCTACTTATCCTCCAGACACAGAGACAGAATAACATGTGAAAATTACAATACATCAAGTAGGAGTCATTACGGGAACTGCTCCCTTCCTTGTCTCACTTCAAAGTCTCTGCAGTTTTCTGATCCATGTGACATTCACGCTCCTCCAGGGTCAAACAACATCTTGCAGCCTTCATAAAATGATTAAATATTTTAAACAGCTCGCATGCGTACCTCCGTGGCCCCCGGAGACTGATGCTGTTATCGTTTTTGTCAAAGCCACTTTCCATCTGCATTTGTCATTCCTGCTTCGCGCGTATAAGTTATCAATCGGCTTGTCAGAATGCAAAATAACTGATGTTCTTTGGGCGGTATTGGATGGACTATCTCGGGCTTTTAATCAATGCATATTTTTTCCACTTTTCTTTCTTTGCTCCTTCCTCATTCTCTGCTCTTTAATATAAATGTTTAGAGTCCCAGGCGCCTGTAATGTATTTGCACAGAAAACGCTTTGACAGAAGCAGTAGTTATATTATCAAACATTACACCTTGGGGCTAAAAGAGTATCAGAGGCTTTCACGCACAGGCAATGCTGGGAATTACAGACATGAAGAGATGACTGCTGTACCCTCACTGTAAGGGATTGCCCCGGCTCTATATAAATCAGACGCGTTGAAAGCTAATCTTTCTCACTCACACATGTAGTGTATACTCTATTTATAGATTTGTCTTGCCTGAGAGAAGATTCCAGGCCATGTGAGGCCTTTATCAGTGGTAACAAGGTTGTTAATGTATCTGAATATGCTGTACATCCTCCATCTTGGCTCGGCATGCGGCAGTTGCATAAGGGCATGGCTAAATACAAGCCAAACGCATCCACATCTGTCTCCGACATGACATTATCTGACTAAATGGGAAATTTAAGAAAGGAAGAAGAGAGATGTGCTGTTTTCAAACACCCAAATTGTGTTGTGGAAGCTGTTTGAACACTAGTTTGTCAAGCTGATCGTAATTTATTGATTTATTTTTTTTAAGAATAGCTAACTGCATTGACGCTACTGAAAGGAACAGTACATTAATGTAAATGTATAACTGTCAGATTTCTGCAAATGGATAATTTAACTGGTGCAAAATTGTCTCGATCAGGGTGATAACATTGCATTTCACTTTAAGTTACAACATATACAAATTCATAAAATTAGAAACGGTGACGAGCAGCAGCATTTTAATATTTCACTCCAAAAAAGATGAATGAATCAGTGAATTGTTCATTTGATCAATGAATCATTTACATGAACAGAGATTTGTTTATCTACATGAACCTACGAATGAACCGATTCACATAATTTGAGAACTTAATACTTAATATCTTACTACTTGCCAACGTATATTTTAAATAACATTTCAAATCAGGAATAACACTTGTACCATATACACCAAAGCATTATGACCTAATGTGCTGTTGGTCATCCACGTGCTGCCAAAACAGCACTGACCCTTGAAGGTGTCCTGTGGTATCTGTTGATCCTTCAAGTCCTTTGGGTTGTGAGGTGGAGCCACTGTGGATCGAACTTGTTGGTCCTGCACATCCCACAGAGTCTCAATTGGATTGAGATCTGGGGAATTTGGAGGCCAGGGCAACACCTTTAACTCTTCATCATATTCCTCAAACCATTTCTACATTTATGCATTTTGGCAGACGCTTTTATCCAAAGCGACTTACAGTGACAATTACAGGGACAATCCCCCTGGAGCAACATGGAGTAAAGTGCCTTGCTCAAGGACACACTGGTGGTGACCGCTGGGATCGAACCAGCAACCTTCTGCGTATCAGTTCCATGCTTTAACCCACTGGACCACAATCTCACCATTTCTAAACTATGTGTTCAGTGTGGCAGGTTGCGTTATCCTGCTATTGTCCCACTATTGTCATGAAGGGGTGTACCCAGGGTTTCACAGCAGAACAATGTTTTCACAACGTCCCAGTGTATCCTGGTGCCATCACTTCCCCGGGTAAACGGCGCACGCGTACACTTCCGTCCACGTGATGTAGAAGAAACAGTAGCAACTGGCCCCCCAACTGAGCCTGGTTTTGGTTTCTTGCCACCTTTGCCTCTGTCGCCTTCGGCTTTCGGCTTGCTTAGTTGGGGACACTAAATATTCAACGATATTACTGATCTTCCTGCATTGACACCATTGTATGCGAATTCACCTGAGCTGGATGATGACATCACTGTTCTCTCCAGAGCGGCCGTACAGCCAAAACTAATTTTGTTGCATTATTTTCCTGTTATCACTGTTTTGAAACAATCTGTATTGAAAAAAGTGCTATATAAATAAAGGGGAACCAAAAAAGGAAAGAAAATGGGATTCATAGGACCAGACAAACAGTTCCGACACTCCTGTACCCATTGTAGGCACTTTCAATGGTGGACAGGGGACAGCACTCTGATTGGTCTGAGGCTACTCAGCGGCATACACAGCAGAGTGTGATGCACTGTGTTGTGACATTCCTCCCATGGCATCATTAACATTTTAAGTGACTTCAGTAGACTTAAGTGCTACAGTAGACCTTCTTTTGGCTCGGACCAGGCGGGATAGCCTTCGCTGCCTTCATGCATAGATGAGCCCAACACTGGTTTGTGGTTTGTCCCTCCTCAGACAACTGTTGGTAAATTCTCAACAATGCAGACTGGGAAAGCCTATAAGCCTTGCAGTTTCAGAGATTCCCTGACCCAGTCGCCTTGCCATAACAATTTGGTCCTTGTCAAATTTGCTCAGATCTTTGTTCCTGCCCATTTCTCTTGCATCCAACACGGTGATTATAACAAGTGTTTTCTTACCATCTAATCTACCCAGACCTTAATATGTAGCCTTGTTAAGAGATGATCAACAATATTTGATTCACCTGTTTTGGCTCATCAGTGTATTGTGCTTCTTTTATTCCGTAAAATTGTCTTAATTTTGTATCACAAATTGTGGTTCCATATTTTTCAGGCTGTCCAGCTAATTGCGCATTCAAGAGTAAACAGACAGGTGAAAAATATGATTGTCTCATAGATGTAAGTTAGAACGACTGTAGCTGTGTTATGATTTCTCCAATTTATTTTTATAAGAGTGGACTGTTTTCTCTCCTAATTACTCATCAACAAGTTAATTCCAGGCACAGGTAGTTTTAAAAAAACACACATTTTATAGATTTAGGACCTCACAAATTGGGTGCTGGGGCACTAAATCCAGGTGCCTTTTAGGTAATGAATCCACTAATGAGAGATCATCCTAGCATCCTGCTGTCTTTCTGTCTCTCTTCTGTCACACTCACAAGCACACAAATTTTCCTCTAACGGGCCATAGAGTAAATTAGCAGGTAGGGCTGCAGTGGCTGATTGAAACAAACTGGTGTTGATTGCTGATCAGTCAGCTGTGGAGCAGGATAAGAACATGAGCTAATGGAAAAGAGCAGAAATACCCCCAGTCTATCTGTCTTTCTTTATTTCTCTCTCCCCCAGGGCTGTGGTTATGCTATATGGTGTTAGAAATGGAAAAGAAAAAAAAAATTAAAAGAACCTGGAGATATCTGCATGATTGGTATGACAGTGATGGCAGCACAGAACGCATGAATTACCATGCTGGTCCTGGCTGGTTTATTCTAGTTTAGTTGGTGAACCATCAGAACTGTAGATTTTACCAGCATAGTATTTATTTATTTATATAAAAATGTAAATAATAAAAATACATATACATTACTGTTCAAGTATGTTATTTTGTAATGTTTTGAAAAAAGTCACAAACCGTAATATTGTGAAATATTATTACAATTTAAAATAAATGTTTTCTACTGTAATATTTTTCTCCAGTCTTCAGTGTCACATGATCCTTCATAAATCATTCTAATATGCTGATATGGAGCTCAAAACATTTCTTAATGCCATTCATTTTTTTTTGCTGTTCTTGTTTTATACTACATTTAAAAAAATTAAATGTGTTTTTCTGTATTTGCAAATCAGTGGAGACGTCATAAGGACGCATATCCGAACTTCTCTTCCACTAGAGAAGGTGCTTTACCTCTTGAAAAAGCGCAGGGTTAAAGTTTACGCATTTCGCAGCAGCCTCTGCGAGTCATTAGGACAAACCGTATCTGGAGAGGAGAAGAAACCTTCAAAATTGAAGTCATAAATTACAGACTCATGACCTGTACACAGAAAAGCAGCCATTTAGTCAACAGTGTGCTGTTAGCATGCTACGTAAGTCTGCCCTTAGCCCATTACCCAGACACCACCATTCCACTCCCTCCGTTCTCGCCAGTTGACAGCGCCTGTAAATTAGCAAAACAGTCATTTTTTTAATACCTTTGAACCTTCTGGCAACACTTTTCGATCAATTAGGAGGCAAAGCATTAATTTGGCACTCTGTGACTGGTGTCTGCTGGCGTCTTCTGCTCGTCATTGATCCTGGGAGTGATCTCTTTAAACCTCAGAGTGATGGTAATGGCATTAGGAGATGAGACCATTACGACGCCTTCTTCCAGCTCTTCACCTCCGAGACAGGCAGAGGGCAGGGGCAAATGGGTGGGGCGTGGCCGAGGGCTCGGGCGGACGAGTCAACGGGGGGCACAGTCAGACACCCCTAGTCTCTTGGCTTGTTCCGCCGTATCTCCTCGGAGGCAATTCAAGTATAAATTAGAGTCGCCGAAGGCCTGGAGAAACACGCTGACAGCCACCCAACACTGAATAAATCACTTTTTATTGTGAGGAAAACTGCGCCACCTCAGCTGACATGATGGCGTTTACATTTTAAAGGGAAAAGGTTTATTTGCTGCCGCTTTCCTGCCAGGTGCTCTCAGGGTTTAAGCAGACACTGTCAGAATGTGTTCTCGCCTAAAGTGACCGTTTTAAATCAAGCCTTGGACACAGCTGTCGCTGGAAACTGACCTGTTTAAGTCTTACTGGATCTTCCCGAAAAAGGCTTACAGACTGGTTAACGGGGTTTCTACGGCGAGTAGCTGCTGTGATACCCGAGAGCTGACCAAGATATGCCAACCGAATCAATATAACTGACGACTTGCAAATTGATATGCTTTTACTAGAAACGAAACCCTCTCAGAATCTTAAAACAAGGCTATTGCTAATCCATCCAACCCGAAAAGACTTGGAAAAGTGAAATAGAACACCATTTGAACTCTTCACAATTGAAGATAGGCTTCTGTTTAATGAACGAGTGGGAATTTAAATTAAATTGGTTACATCCCACAGGAAGTTATAGGGATTTATTTGACTTCCTTACATTCAAATATTAAATTGGAATTATGCATCCTGTTTGCTACCTCAAATCAAATTCAGCAACTAATTGGGAATTCAATTCAGAACTTCAGGAAATTCAGTCCATTTTATTCAGACTTCCTTACTTTCAAATTCAAACGAGAATTCGGCATCCTGTTTGCTACCTCGATTCAGATTGAGGAACTGAACACTGCATGAAAAAAGGTGTATCCGGACCAGGATACTCCTGTATACACTGCTGAAATTCGGAAGAATCCAGGAGTATACTGGCCGGATAGGTCAAATTCCATGGATCCGTATATGGCCGTATACATCCGAAATGGTACCAAATCGGATGTATGTTGTGGCCGTATACTCCCATGCTACAGCCATTTGTTGCCATGGCAAATAATCCCATCAAGTTTTTCCCAGGAGACATTTTCACACCTCTAAACAGCTTTGCCTTCCACCCCCTATTGGTCCTTCATCTCAAACTGGATTGGTTGTTTTTTTTAAAACCACTCCCAAAACCCAGACTGCTATTGGATGACAGGACGCATTGAAAACCCAGTCAAGTGACTTTATTGGTTACTTCTAAGGCTAAGGGTGGGCTAGGTTTTGTAGCATAGGGACTTGATTGGTTATAGGCCAGCTATGCAGATTTTGCTCATTAATATATATATATATATATATATAAATAATCCCCTCTCCCTCCCAAAAGAAAAACACACACAAAACAATTTGAGAAAGTCTGAAATATTTATTAAAAAGGTATAAAAAAAAAAACACATTCTTAACAGCATTATAAAAGAACATTAAAACAATGGTGAAACAAAAACAAGTTAACTAAATGTATTTAAAAGGGATGCAAATGTAAAGGAACAAATGTAAAAATATAAACAGTCCAAAGAACATAAATATACGTTAAAATGAATTGGTAAAGAAAAAAAAAGGGGAAAAAAATGAATTTAAAAGACAGATGTAAAGGAATAAAATACACAGTGAACATAAAAAGGAAAAGAATAAATATACAAATTAAACAATATAAAATGAGAACAATACATTTATAAGACAAAAAAAGTGTATATAAAATATATTAAAATACATATAAATATTCCAAGTAAACAATATAACCAAATAAAAAGAACAAAGAGCATTATAAACATACATTAAAATGAATGGGGGAAAAGATAAGTGAACAAAATGTTTCTAAAGGAAGGCGACGTAAAAGGAACAACAATACAAAACGTGGAGATCAAAAGCAACATGGACATCTAAAAAGGAACAAACATACAAAGTATACAATATAAAACGAGACAAAGAAATCTATAAATTAAAAAGTGTATATAAAATATATGTAAATGTTCTATATATGGGAACCAATAAAAGTATAAGTATATAAACATAGGAATAAAGAAAATATAAAATGGAACAATTGAATATTAAAATTATAATTATAAAATAATTGTGACCAACTCTAACACAATGTTGTTTGAGTTTTGAACATTTTTTCAAACTGGCATGATGGGCTGGTGATGTGACATGTAGTGTGGGTCAGTCTAGTCTGGTTTGTAGTAGCTAGCCTAACCAAGCCTTCCATCAACAACAGCATCATCTTCATCTTCATCAGGTCTATAGTTGCGGTCTTCCACAGGTTCTGTGTTGGTTTGTGCAACCCTGGACCTGGTCTCCAGCAACTGCAAAACATGACAGTAAATTAACCACTAAAACTCAGAGAGGAGTATAGTAACATTCTGGAGGGAAAAAGCTTAACCGGTTTCTTAACTTACCCGTCTCTTTCTCTGACGGTTCTGTGTGATGTTCTTCATAGTGTTTCTTTTCTGGGCCTTTTCAGACTGAGCCAAAGAATACTTCCTCAGCAAAGTCTCACAAAATAAAATACATCTTGAGACCTGCCAAATAATACATTAATAATATATAGTTAATGCCAATAAAAGTAAGTAAAACAATTCAATTAAAATGTATTTGTATAGCGCTTTTCACAATACATATTCAGGGTTTTTCCTCGGTCAAAAATGGTCTTCGGTGGTGGCTGACAGACATGGTCATCCATACACACACATACGCACGGTAAAAAAAAAATACCCTACCCACATGATCTGCAAGCGCAATACTGACAATAAATTTGAAATAAATTCAAAGAAAGTTTGTAACTTTTGCTTATCTTATTTTGATACCTTGATGTTTGTTTTTGTTCCTCATTTTTACACTATTTACTGATAATTGTTTCGGTAATCATATCAATATTAAAAAAATAGTATTAAAAAAAAATGAACAAATAGCCTAATTTTCTGCCATATACAATCAGCTAGCTAACAACAAATTTGTTCTGGGTTCACCTCACTCCAGTCTAAACTAAATGATTTTAGGCTATTTATTTTACTACACATTGTCCACATAAATAAGCTGAAAGACTGTTGATAATTAAAAATAATTCTTACCATCCACTCTTGCTAAAGTGGGTAAGCACACTTGTGTTCTCATTTCAGGTGTTGTTCTGAGTAAATGATTAAACTCATTCGTGAGTTCAGTGTTGGACAGATCAGTTCTAACCAGTCGTTAAAATGATTCTGTTCAAAGGAGTCATTAGGTGGCGAATCGGACATTAGCAGACGCGTTGTGTGTGAATCCCGTCTTTAGAAAATCGCGAAAGATTTGTCAAGACACAGAAAACACTTCATAACCGGATAGGATTTGTTTCCTGTTTATTTAAAGTATGCTTTATGTCAGCTGGTCAGAGAATCAGTCAATGTTTTTTGAGCGCATTTCACACCCAGCGGTAATTAAAGGAAGACGTCTGATAGCGCCACATGCAACATGGATTCGGTCTTCCGACCTTTTGATTTTGATTAACGTAATATGTGAAACATTAGAAAGCTAAGAATGCTTATTTTGAAGACAGAGAGCGTGCGAGCGGGGTAGGAGCTCACTGGTCGTTCTCTCTGTCACTCAGTTAACTCAAGCGCAGCAGTCCTCTACTACATCAATCATAAATCACAATAACTCAACAAATAAGGCTTTGGCGGGACAAAAATTTGTTTTGGCGGCCGGCAAAAAATGTTCAATGTAGGAAAAACCCTGATATTGTTTCAAAGCAACTTCACAGAAAATGCATGCGTCTACATTACAGAAAAAAACAGAGAACATTAAAATAATGACAACATTTTTAAGATTACCTTTTACACATTCAGGGTCAACATCTGTAAAAGTTCTTCAGGATCATGGATCCAAAACTTCTGGATCATGAGGGGGGAAGAAACATGCACACACACAAATGAATATTAATTTGTTTGATAAAACATTAATATTAATTATCAACTTACGGACATGGACTTGCAAAACATACTCACCAGGCCCATACAAAAACTTTACAGTAGATCCAAAATCCTGGTTTGCCTATAATTCTTCAGTCCAAGTATGGTGTTTTCCTGTCCTCTCTGCAGAACAAGTGTAAGTTACATGATCTCAGATTATTCATTCCAAAGCTCTGTTACATTTTATGACAAGCTTGATCTTAAAACTAGCTGACAGTAGGGATGGGCATTATGACCATATAATTATACATACATGAGAAATTATATTTTACAATAACGATATCACAATATATTTATTTTGATGGATATTTTATTAAAATGCTACAGAATAATACTGCTTTAAAAGTCTTCACTGTATGATATTCAATTAATTAATATCACATGATTCTTAAAGAAGCAGAAGGTCTTCTCTATTCTTTTGTTTTATTAAAATGAGACAAAGCTGCAGCCCCTTTAAGAACGGATGCACATAATGACACGCATCCGGGATTCCCCACGTTAACTTGAACTGTTTAACGTACTTAAGACATAACTGACTGTTTAAATCAAGTGAATACCTCACATGACAAGGTTTCTGAGATAATTGTGTGCATTTTACAGAAAGATAATTGATTTCGGGATCGCCTGCTGTCTGAGAGAGGCTTATTTTAACACATGCATGTCCGTTCATTATTCTACATTCATGCATGTTTCCTTGTCAAAATGTCAAAAAGTTTTAGTACAGTCAGTGCTGCGTTATATACGCTATATTCCCATTCCGCAATATAAAACGGTAATGTTAACGTTTACAGCAAAATCACTAACAATAGTCAGTATCATCAGATCGCCATAACACCCAGCCCTATCTTAACAATATTACAACAAAACACAGAAACAGAATATGTAAGTTAATCACGATTAGCATATGACTTTAATGCACTAACGTTATATATCTTGATAAGCAGTAGAAAAAATATAAAGGGGTTTACGTTACCTCCTGCTGTCCGCCATTGGAAACTTAGTCTGTTCGTATTCATGTTTTTTCGTTCTCAGTCGACATCCCACAATCAAAATTCGTCCAAAATAAGATTTTAACAGGTTTAAAATGATCCATGCAATGCCATTAATGGACAGAAGAAGCCGTCCTGTTGAAGATTAGAAGCCGCGCGATCGCGTCGCGTCCCCGCGAGCCACGAGCAACGAGCAACTCCAACGGCAACGGGTGTATAATTCAAACTGAAGGCGCGCACTGTCATTGGTCAGATTTCTGGATGACGTTCAGATTGACCAATCACGCTCAAAAGAACACGGAAAGACAGCAAGTAGCCTTGCAAATATAGAAAAAAACTTGTTTAAAACAACAGTTAGAAAATGTGTATATTTATTTTTATTTGCTGTTATATTTAATGAATTGGTCAAATGTTGTTTTGTGGTGTGGGCAGAGGCCTGGAAGTTTCAACCTGTGCAGATTTGCAGTGCAGATTTGTACTCTTTAAAAACAATTATTGTTTGATATTTAGTTTGCTATATATTTTGTTATATTTGTATCCAGAATTGAATGTAAAACCAGTTTGAATGTAAAAATACACCTTCACTGTAAAACAGAAAATTAAAGTAAAATATCTTAATTTAAATAAGGAAAAATCTGTAAACTAATAGTGTTTTCTCTAAAACGTTTAATGTAAATTTCTGTGAAGTTTTTTAACTTTATTTGACTTAAGATATTTGACTTATTTTACGGTTTTTGTTTTGCAGCTGTAGCTGCGTTTTTTTTTTAGGTTTTTATTCTTACAGTGTAAATATAAAACTAATAAGATTTACTTTAAAATGACAAAGAATAATGTTAAATTGTTAGTATGGACATAAACATAAACCTTTAATATAATGAGCTAAATATTGGATTACAGTTGTTAATTTACAGATATTGTTTGTAATTTTGCATGAATTTGTTATTTATGAAAACAGAAAAATAATACAGTGATGTTCCTGTATAAAAAAATGAGAATTACTGTAATTTGTCATTAATGATATAATCCTTAAAATAACAGTCAAGTTGTTTATTTAGATATTGTTTGTAATTTTACATTGTTTTAAACATAATTCAAAATTACAAGAAAATACTGTAAAAAACTGTCGTTTTTTTCTGTAAAATTAGGATTATTTTTATTGGTTGCCTTATTTTTATTGGTTGCCTTATTTTTATTGGTAACCTTATTGGTTGCACCTACATCTATTGTGAGTGGTGGATTTCAAACCTCAAAACGCCCCTCTTTTGCAGCGTGTTAAAGTTAAGAATCTTGGAGTGACACTTTTTGTTAATAGTTGCAGAGCTGAAAGATCTGCTTGTGTTTCTGTGTTTCTTGAGCAAGTGAATCCCTGCTCTTTTTTATTCCATATTTTTATTTTGAGCATATCAGTTTTTGGTGTTTTTAAAACAAACTTTTTCATTTTCCACATTTCATCTCCTTTTTATTTAATTCTATTATTGCCTACAATTTGTAAAACTTTGCAAAAATTGTTTGGGGATAGTCTAAAATGTTTGGTTAATTATCCTTTGTTAATTCCATTACATTTCTTTGTTTATTTCATTACATATTCAGATTTTTTTGTGAACGTATATGTTCAGACAGGGTTTTTATTTTGTACTGTTTTTATAAAAAATATTTGATTTAGAGACTCTTTTCATGCAGTGGTTTTAAGGCCCTGACACACCATTCTGATGGTTTGGCCCAGACCCAGGCAACGTGAACCAACCCCACAGTCGGCTTTAGTCATTGCTAGTTCAGTTTAGTGTTTCAGGGCCTTAAGAATTATTTTTTCTGTGTAAAAAGCTTGTTTGCTGTAGCCTACAGTAGACCAGAGATAATTCTCAATCCTGAAGTGCTCCCCTGCCCCCCTCCTTCTGAGAACAGCCAGCACAAGTGTCAGTCATTAACATATGAAAGGTCTTCTTCACACCTAACAGTCTTCAGTCCTAGCACACCCAGCAGTGTTTCAGCTGTATATGTCCGTGAAATTTCACGGATTCCTGTATACGTCCGCATACGTAAGGTTTCCGGGTTTTTCTGGAAATATACTGTTCCGTGTTACTCTGATCCGCTTTTTCCCACATACATCCGGTAAACATCAAATTACACAGGAGTATACCATGCCCGGATAGTGCCGGATTTCAGTGTTTTCATGCAGTGGAAATTTACATTACTTTCTCAATTCAATTCTGAATATTGCACACGGGAGAGGTGTACTGTAAACACAATCTTTAGGTAATTTAGTCAATTTTAAACCTTTTTATGTTCAAATTCGAATTTGGAATTTGGCATCCAATTCAAATCAAGGAACTGAATGGGGATTTAAAAGGCATTCCCAATTCAATTCTGAATGTTGTACAACCCAGGTATGGCATCCAAAATCTTCATTTTTAAGCAATCAATTAATATCCACCAAGAAATCAAAGTACTACATTTCTACAAAGTTCTACATTTCATAACATTTAAACCTATATATTTATTTAGAACAGATGTCCTAGACATGGTAAATGACACGTAATTTTCCGAGCGATATGCGACATCAAGTAGGAATATCTCACACCCAACTCAGTATATAATGCAGCATAAATCCTCTTTAAATGCGCAAATCTGACCAAAGTCCTAAAGTTGTCTTGTGTCCTATTTAGTAAGTGATGGGTATCACGGCTTGTGCTGAATTGCCCTGTTTGTTAATCACTTAAGGGATCTCATTCAGTGCTGTCCTCTTTCTACTTTATTCTTTCTATCCTAATGAAGCTTCGGTTAATTAGCCCGTGTGTTTGTCTGGGTTGAGAATTGTTCAGATTACAGTGTCAAAGAGACTCAATTAGTCCAAGATGAAGTAGTGACTTCTGCCGTTCCATCAGATATAAGGCAATAAGCACCTGGCTGTTACCTCCACAGTCCTCACTGTCCTGATAACATGAAATGGGGTGGAATCAGGGCTGAATCCTGACCCCAGTGGAACTAAATGGATAGATAACAACTTGTTCAAAGCTTTCTTTTTTCTTTCTTTATGGGAAACAAACCAAAACAGTCTTCTTGGGGCAATAGAGTAGTGACGTTTTTTCTTCACCAGCTAATAGGTGAATTGAAAAGATGTACCAGCTTATTAATCTTTTTGGTTACACTTTATTTTAAGGTGATGTAGTTACATTCTCAAATAAGTACTGAGTAATATTATTATACTATAGAGTTACGGTTAGGATTAGGGTTTGGTTTAGGGTTAGTGACTTGTAATTATGCATAATTTACTGTTATTACTATAGTAAGTACATGCAGTAACATGCAAGTATGCCACCTTAAAATAAAGTGTATTTTTAAAAGCTAAGGCTTTGATTAAAAAATACATTAATAAACAATAATATTGTGAAATATTATAAACATTTAAAATTTTCAATTTTAACCATTTAATTTATTCCTGTGATGGCAAAGCTGAATTTTCCGCATCATTACTCCAGTCTTCAGTGTCACATGATTCTTCAGAAATCATGCTGTTTTGGTGCTCAAGAAACATTTCTTCTTCTTCCTCTTCTTCTTCCTCCTCTTCTTCCTATTATTATCAGTGGTCAAAACAGTTGTGCTGCTTTATATGTTTGTGAAAACTGAGATATTTTTTTTAAGGTTTCTTTGTATAGAAAGTATTATTACTTTACGTTTATTTGAATAATGATGTATTATGATGTATTCAGGGTTTGACATTAACTTTTTTGCTCACCAGCCACTGTAGCTAGTGGTTTTACAAAGCCATTCAGCATTTTCACTGGCCACAATTTTGCTGTTTGGAAATTACATGTTATATGATTAAAGTTGACTTTGGCATGCTTAAATTACTTGATTTTGAGTCATTTTACTTGATTTAGAAGATTTAAAACCCCCAAATCAAGACTACATTGTATATCAGCTGTACATGTGCAGGTGAGCAATATGAGCATAGGCTAATATGAGAAATGTAATATGATATAAGTTGTTTTTGTTAGACTATATAAAAGAACAAAGAAGCAAATTAGCAAATTACAAAAAACAATAGTACATTTAAAAAAATCTTTTTTTCAGATACAGTAGGTTTATTTAATATGTATACAGATACAACGGTCTTGGCATTTAATTTGGCTGTAGGCTGCCAAAGTGGCTAGTGGGAGTGTCTGCCTTACCCGCCACAGCTGAAATCTACCCGCATTTGGCAGGCTGGTGGGTGTAAAGGTCAAGCCCTGTGTATATTATATATTCTCTTTATGTTATAAATGTCTTCACTGTCACTTTTGATCACATTGATTTGATTTGACACAGATGAATAAAAGTATTAATTACATTTGAAAAAAAAAGTTAATGTCTTACTGATCCCTTTTGAACGGTATTGTATATATTTTGTCAATGTGCCAAATGCCCCACATTTTAGATATGGAGGTAATGTGAGGTCTGACACAAGTTGTATTATTTAAGATGACTTTATTTATGTCTCGCTACAAAGTCTCACAGAGACGGCGAAAAATAACAAGCAACATAATACAAGCAGATATAGCAATAATGAATGGTTCCAGCAAGCTAGTAAGCTACAGCCCACCAATATACTCAACATGCAATATTACAGTGAAATGTAAAGCTTCAGCCAATTATAAATACCCCTTAAACCCGTCTCGCACACATTTATATTCCTAGTGAGTAATTAGATCAGATTTGCTCGTATTTGAGCCCCGCCACAAAGCATGAAATCAACAGTGCCGCAAAACATTGTGATTTTGTTGCTGGGAGTTTTGTGTTGGTTTTTTAATGCAAGGAATATTCAGCATATGGAGTTCTGAAGGGGGAAAAAACCTTTAGGCATGCTTGATGAACTTATGATGGTACATTTTCCACTGAGGCAAAATTTAGAAGACGTGTGACAAATGTTTTCTTTAGCAGATAGTATGTCTTTGATTTGAATAGCTCCTGTAACTTCCTACAGCTAGAGTCAGATAATCATTCTTACAGTTAGAGCTTGTATTATGTTGCACTTTGCACATTATGTTGCAACTAATAAAGTTACCAGCCAACTGAAGAGTCTTATTTATTTGCTCACTAAAGCCAATTTTTACTTGCATTTGGCACTTGGATGATGTTAGTTTTGGACCCTTCTTTTAGTAATCCCATGGATGCAGGTTTGAAGTCATTGTTCTTCTTTCTCTCTCTCCTCAATACATTTCTTTCATTATTCACTTTCTGTCAGGGTAAAATGTAACTATAATATGGAGCTTAAAATGTAGCTTTTCCATCACAGGAATAAATTACATTTTAATATACACCACCCCGTCAAAAGTTTGGAATCATTAAGATTTTTTAATGTGTTTAAAGAAGTCTCTTCTGCTCACCAAGGCTGCATTTATGTTATTAAAAAAACCAAAAAAATCTATAATATTGTGAAATATTATTAAAATGTAAAATAACTGTTTTCTATTTGAATATATTTTAAAATGTAATTTATTCCTGCAAAGCTGAATTTTGAGCTTCACTACTCCAGTCTTCAGTGTCACATGATCCTTCAGAAATCATTCTAATACAATGATTTGCTGCTCAAGAAACATTTATGATTATTATCAATGTTGAAAGCAGTTGTGTAAAACATTTTTTTCATGATTCTTTGATGAATAGAATGTTCAAAAGAACAGTATTTATCTGAAATAGAAAGCTTTTGTAACATTGTATACCGTTCAAAAGTTTTGGGTTGGTAAGCATGTTTTTTTTGGGGGTGGGGATTCATGAGAAATGAATCCATTTATTCAGCAAGGATGCAATACATTGATCAAGTGACAGTATTGACAATTATAATGTTGCAAAAGCTTTATATTTTAGATAAATACTGTTCTTTTGAACTTTGTTATCGGCATCACATATCATGTGACTCTAAATACTGGAGTAATGATGCTGAAAATTCAGCTTTGAATCACAGAAATAAATTGCATTTTTAAATATATTCAAATAGAAAAAAGTTATTTTAAATTGTAAATTTAAATTTGGGTATTTTTGATCAAATAAATGCACCCTTGGTGAGCAGAAGAGACTTCTTTCAAAACCATTAACAAATCTTAATGATTCCAAACTTTTGACAGTGTATATTAAAACCAAAGTTATATATTAAATAATAAATCATATTTCACAATATTAAAGTTTTTACTGTATCTTTAATCAAATAAATGTAGCCATGGTCAACATAAGAGACGTCTTTTAAAAAACATTAAAGCATTTTACTGACCCCAAACTTTTGAATGGTATTCAAAATGCATGCATAAAACAATATACATTGACTTGAAAGCACTTTTATAATGTCTATTTAAAGGGGTAGTCCATCCAAAAATGAAATCATCCCATAATTTACTCACCCTCAAGCCATCCTTGGTGTATATGACATTCTTCTTTCAGACGAATACAATTGGAGTTATATTAAAACTGTCCTGGCTCTTCCAAGCTTTATAATGGCAGTGAATGGCAGCCTAAAATTTGAAACCCAAATTTGAAGTGCATCCATCCATTATAAAAGTAATCCACAAGGCCCTGGGGGGTTAATAAAGGCCTTCTGAAGCTAATTGATGGGTTTGTGAAAAGAAAAATATCCATATTTAAAACTTTATAAAGTAAAATATCTAGCTTCCGGCGGACCGCCTTCCGTATTCAACTTACGCAGAAAGTGTAACACCTCTCGCAGTTCAAAACGCTTACGCTATGTCCGACGTCATCGTTGCGCCAGTTATGCTTTTTTCGCAAAGTTGAATACGTGTTAAATATGGATACTTTTCTTACAAAAAACCCTCTTCACTTCACTTCAGAAGGCCTTTATTATTAACCCCCCGGAGCCGTGTGGATTACTTAATGGATGGCTGCACTTTTTTGGGCTCAAATTTTGGGCTGCCATTCACTACAAACCTTGGATTAGCCAGGACATTTTTTAATATTACTCCGATTGTATTCGTCTCAAAGAAGAATGTCATATACACCAAGGATGGCCCGAGGGTGAGTAAATCATGGGGTCATTTGTATTTTTGGGTGAACTATCCCTTTAATGCTTTTCCTGATTTAATCTTCTTGCAAATATTGATACTTGTTTAAATTGTGTATTGTATTTAATACAATTAAACATCTATTGACAGCCCTAGTTCCTACTGAAATGTTGGAATAATGTTCTCATTTTTTTCAAACCTGATCTCTGACAGGAAGTGCCTCTGATTGGATAGGAGCAGCTGTGACCGTTGTAAAAAATGAGATCCAACGCAATCTATCGTGTTTGTGTGTGTGTGTGCATGTGATTTAAAAGTACTTAATCAGATCAAACACAGAGTTTCCCTCCCCTCCGTGGAAAGACAGCCACACCCCTCGCAGGCCTCCCTCATACATCCTGGCCGCCCGAGACAGTTTGAATTTATTCAATCAATGCGACTCATCTAATTGATATCTGAAACAGCGGCCGGTGATTTATCGTCAGAGAAATGTAAATGATATATCCCGGGCAGATGTCTTATATTTTCCGACCATTTATTTTGGGGAGTGAGTGAAAGGAAGGCAGCGTGTTTAATTAAAATTCATGAGGGAGGAATGTGCTGAGTTGCACTGGCCTGCGCTGGTCTCTTTGGGTTCAGTATGGGGGGGTGGGGGGATGAATGATGGTGGACAGGAGAGAATGTTGACAAGGGCGAAGTCAGGAGCGTCCTGGTTTGATCACACATGCACACACACTCACCCCCATTCACTCCCAGACTCATTTTAAATCAACACACACGTGTGTTTAATATTGTATAAGGGAGGTGTTAAACTCGCCCCACCACGATAAAACGGCTTTATTTGGTTTTAAGTGTGTTCTGAAGATGCTTTCGCTAGATCTGGCCCAAACCTTTAACGCAACCCCTCCTCTAGTTCCACTGAAATATGCTTAACCTAAATATTTATCTCAATTGACAGTTATCACACTGTTATGTGCAAACAAAACGGGCCACGGGACTGTTCAGACTCTCGCTGTGTGCAGCGAGAGAGAGATTAAAGGAATAGTTCACCCAAAAATGAAAATTCGGTCATTTACACGTCCTTATGTCATAGTGTCTTCTGTGAAATGCAAATGGAGAAGTTGGCCAAACTGCTCTTTTCCATACAAGGAAAGTGGATGTTGATTTATACTGTCCAGAAGTCCAGAAATTACTGCATTATTCACTGTTCATTTTATTATGTGGGGTTGGAATGAAGGTGACAATTTGAATATATATAAGCAAATAAGTATATATTTATTTATACTCTAACATCTAAAAGTTTGGGGTCGGTGCGATTTTTGAAATGTGTTGGAAAGAAGTAGGCTACCTCATGCTCACCGAGGCTGCATTTATTTAATAAAAAATAAAATAAAATCTATAATATTGTGAAATATTATTACAATATAAAATAACTATTTTCTATTTTAATTTTCTATTAAATTAGCTGTATTTTTTAGCATACTCCTTCAGAAATCATAATATGCTGATTTGGTGCTCAAGTAACATTTCTTATGGTTATTAATGTTAATCACTTGTGCTGCTTAATATTTTTGTGGAAACCACAGTTTTACAGGATTCTTTGATGAAGAAAGTTCAAAAGAACTGCATTTGTTTGAATGTTTACCATAACTTTTGATTAATTAATGCATCTTTACTGAATCAAATTATTGATCTCTTTTTAAAATCTTAATGAACCATAGTGTATATTTATTTATTTAACTTTTTTTCAATACTCCGTGCCGCAACACATCTCATGTATTATGTATTATGGCAATGCTGATACCTAGCAAATCAGGTTTTAGGTCAAATCAAAGCAAGTTTGGGTAACACTTCGTGCTGATAGTCCACTTTAGACATTCTGCTAACTATAAGTAACTTTGCAACTACATGTCAACTACCAGTCATTTGAGGATTAGTAGACTGCCTGCTTAATATCTGCTAACACTTTATTGTAATGGTCCTCCAACAGACATTCTACTGACTGTAAGTAACTTTGCAAGTACATGTCAACTTATAACCTGAACCCTACACCTAACCTTAACCTAACTGTCTACTAATACTCTAATGAGCGTTAGTTGACATGTAGTTGCAAAGTTACTTATAGTTAGTAGAATGTCTAAAGTAGACCATCGAAATAAAGTATAACCCAAGTTTGATCTAATTACTCGCTAGGACTATAAAAGTGTGTGGAAACAAGTTTGTTTTGTGCGTGTTTATTACCACTGTGGAGCTGTATAGTCTAAAAAAATGACCAATTTAGAACAGCAATTCTGTGTCACATGATTGATTTGAATGTTGCTAGAAGATATGAAACTCAAATAAGAATAAAACACAGCACTGTATAAAATCATTTTTCAGTTTCATTGATACTTTCCAATAAACTCATCATATTTCTTGAATGCACTTTCTTTTACCAAGCTTTTTGCAATGCATTATGGGATTGCATTCCCTGCAACCTATACATGCGTTAGAATTTGGCCCACATTATGCAGCATAACAACCTCTTCACATCACAGGTGTATACGGGCCAGGTCTGCTTACATGGCTTTCTGTCATTTAGGGTGGGTTACCGCACATAAATACACCTACGTCAGTCCCAAGGTCACGCGCACACTCTCACACACTCATTGTGTTAAAGGATTGCTGCCTGACGTGACCTTGGTGCCGGGTGAAAGCAAAACATCTCAGACAGTCTGATCTGCCACCCAGTGTATCTTTTTTTCCCCACCTTTAGAGCAGGAAAGAGCCGTTTGTTTCCCATCAGCAGTCAGTCTCACTCTGTAACTCTAAGCAGCTGGCCAGTCTCGACTGCATTATTCATATAAAGAGAGAGAGAGAGAGAGAGAGAGAGAGAGAGAGAGAGAGAGAGAGAGAGAACGCACACTCTTCACCAAAGTTACAAGATTTATGGCCCTCTGTTTAGGAAATAATTCAAAGTTCATACTCACATACATCATATTTTGAAACACATAGATTATGGGGTGGAACACATTTATCATATTGCAACACACCAGCACATGCACACACACAAACGCACGCAGATACACACTCACAAGTGCACATGTTCTCAATCTCTCTGTCTTTGTCTCTGTGATACACACACACATTCGCACGATTTGCACCGGGGCCTAATTTCACAGGGATGCGTTTGGTCTGTATGAAAAAGCTTTGTATTAGCTTTGTCACTGAACCCATCAGACAGTAATGAGGCCATGCTTAAAACACACCCTCAATTCCAGATAAGAGCAGGGAGAGACTACGGCGAGCACGTCTGCTTCCCGCCGTTCCGATAATACCTCTCCGTCATTTGTCACTTGTACATTTCAGATTTCTAATCTCAGCAAAATTGATCCGTATCACGCATTTTTATACAGGCTTTTGTGTATATTGATATTTGTGGATTGCTCCGTGTCAACAAAACAAATGTGTATCGTTTTTATTGTGCAATGCTTTTGATGTTCTTCAGGAAAGAAAATGGGATATGTTGGCTGCTTTTGCATGGAGAGTCCGAGCCACGCCCTAGGTCAACTTTAGAGCGCGCTGGAGATAAATATGAAAAGAAAGCGAGTTGTTTGCTGAGATGTTATGTTATTAGATGTTAAAACAAATTTTTAGCATAGAAATGTTTTGAAGTGAAAAGCTGAATCTGATTTATAAAAGATCTAAGAAAGCAAAGCAAAACAACTAAACAAAATACAAAGCACATTAAACAAAAACATACAGCAAAGCAAAGCAAAACACAACAAAAGCAAAATAAACAAACAAAAAACAAAGCCAAACAAAACAAACTAAAAGTAATTAAACAAAACAGACAAAAGGTATGTCCACGGTTATTCTTGTTAACTAAAAGTAAAACTAAGACTATTAAAAACATGTTTGTTAATCAAAATAATGGTAAAATAAAATATAAATATTAGATGAAAAACTAAACAAAAATTTAAATTGTTGCCTTGGCAACTAACTGAAATCAGTTTAAAGCACTAACGTAAAATACAATAAATTAATCCTAAATAGTAAATTACTAACTAACTTAATTAGTAAAAAATTGAACTTAAATTAAAATGACATACTAAAATAACACTGGGTCTGTCTGAAATAAAAAATGATTTGCTAATAAGCAAATATGAATATGTATCGGACCAATTTTAATGCAGCAGTATTTATTTATTTATCTTATTTATTTACACAGAGGGGTCAGATTTATTAGATGGAATTTACTTCAACTTTTTTTCTTTAAAATCACAATTATAGTAAAGGATCATTTGTTTGATTTGAGACCAATCCACTGAATATGTGATTCTGGTGAGACGAGTTTCATTAAGTGGGTGTCCATATTCCGTATAAACAGAAAAAATCTTTTCATTAGGAGCGCAGAATGACGTGGATCACAGCAGAGTGATAATTTTAGTATGCGCCGTGTTATTTGAAGCCTAATCCACATTTTGAGACACGGTTTTTCAAAGTCAAAATCATCCTTTTTAATGGATGGTTGTCATTGTCTCCTAATGAAGCACAAGGACATTATTGACAACACTTAAAAGGAGGTTAACAGTGGTGAGATGCAGAATGGTCGCTTATAAAAGTCTGTCCATTAGTCCACAGCTCCAGCAAATGAAAAAGAAATGGCGTAACCATGAGTTCAGGCCCTCCAGACGCAATACTTTCAAAGTCACTAAACAACAACAACAACAAGAATTCTTATTTCTTTTATTTTGGAAAATATACATGTTGCTTTGTTTATGCTCCTCCTGGATAAACGTTTAATTATGAATAATTTCCAGTAACAAAAAAAAAAAGATATAAAGAAAACGCAGAGGCGTTAGACAGCTGAGAGATACAAAAAAAAAGGAATACAACTTATTTTCAAAAAAGACATTTAGCTGGGGGTGGTAGGACATGCGGCTCTGAGGTCCCATTAATTACAAAATGCATTAATATTTTATTAGTCCCTTATCAGTAATTAATCAAGCACTTTGATGTAAAGTTCAGCTTACAAAAGCAAGAGGAAATGGTTCCTCAGATATTCGCCTGCTCTCAGAGATGCCTTAGTATTTCACAAGAGACGGTTAATCCTCACATGCCTTAAAAGCATTTTTCCCATCTTAAGCTTTGCCATACTGCAAAAGAAATAAGACTCAGTGGCTGTAAGGTGTCATGTACAATACGAGGGTGGGACGGGGGGTTGGGGGGGGGGTGTGCATTTGTAGACAATGAGTTCCCTCAGATCTGATTTGGCGAGGCGTCGAAGGACACCCAATCACAGTAAATATTATTCTTTGTGCTGTGCCTCTAATTAACATGCTTAATTGCAGCTGTCAAAAGGCTCTTCAGATTGTTAAGGACATGCAAGCTGGAGAGGGTGTGTGTGTGTGTGTGTGTGTGTGTGTGTGTGTGTGTGTGAGTGTTTGGAGGGGTGGTACTGGCCTGCAGCATGACTGAAGCGGTTGTTTCACTATTGAAAGCATACATAGATCACACCAGATCTGCTAGTAAAAGGGTTTTATAATAAAACAAATTATCAGCGGACTCTCATTACAGGACTTTTTTTTGTATATTCTCTTAAGACTATAATTTAAACTGGATTTATTTAATCAAAAATACAGAAAGAAACAGTAATGTTGTGAAATATTATTACAAATTAAAACAATAATTTTCTATTGTAATATACTTTAAAATATAGTTTATTTCTGTGATGCATAGCTACATTTTCAGCATCATTACTCCAGGCTTCAGTGACACATGATCCTTCATAAATCCTTCTAATATGCTGATTTATTATCAATGTTGGAAACAGTTGTACTGCTTAATATTTTTTGGAATCTGTGACACTTAAAAAATGTAAATAATTTAACATTAAAAATAATCATATATAAATATGATTATATACATATACATACAACTAAAAACAACTATTTGTTAAAATTGTATTATTTTCCCTTTCTCTTTTATAAACAACCAGTTATGTAAACGCAGAGGAAAAGACTATAAAACTAAGAGGACATTTGTTAAAAATACTTGAATAAAAATACAGTAAAAAAAGAAATCATTTGAAGATACTGATTTGCTGCTCTATTCAAATACATTTCCTATTATCAAAGATATTTATGTTGTGCTGCTTAATATTTTTTTTTGATAGATAGAAAGTTTAAAGGAACAGCATTTATTTGAAAATTAGAAAGCTTTTGTAACATTATAAATGTTTTGGTAACACTTTACAATAAGGTTTCATTAGTTAACATAGTTAATGTATTAACTAACATGAACGAACCATGAGCAGTACAGTTGTTACTGTATTTGTTCATCTTTGTTAATGTTAGTTAATAAAAATCCAGCTGTTCATGGTTTGTTCATGTTAGTTCACGCCGGTGTATTAACTAATGCTAACAAGTTTTTTAAAAAGTATTAGTAAATGTTGAAATTAACTTTAGCAAAGATAAATAAATGCTTTATTAGTGCAGTTCATTATTCATGTTAACTCATGTAGTTAACTAATGTTAACTAATGAACCATATTGTTAAGTGTTGCCAATGGTTTTTGCTGTACCTTTTGATCAATTTAATGCTTCCTTGCTGAATTAATTTCCTTCCAGTTAAAAATCTACTTAAAATTGTGTAAAATATTGTTTTATATATTAGATCTGTCCTAATCAGTATACGGTGTAAAATATTTCATCAAGTAACCTAAAACAATTAGCTTCTAAATAAGCCAGTTTTTCAAATTAAAATTATTATTTAATGTTACTTAATATAAACTTTAAATGCTGGAGATTAAAGGGATAGTTCGGCCAAAAATGAAAATTCTGTCATCATTTACTTTTTTTAATAATTTTTTTTTAAAAATTCTTTTAATCAGGGACAATTCACATTAAAGGGTTAGTTCATAGGACGTAGCGCCGGTGTTCGGGAATCCATGAAATACACACTTAAGCCCCATTTTGAGCACTACGCCGAGACCTAAAGCACGATCAATGTAGAATCCAACAGCTTAGACACGCGCGTCTTCCTCTGATTGTAAACAAATCGCTTCTGGGTCATCTGTCCGAACGCCGGATCTGCGTCATATTCTCGCGCATGCGTAGTGGAGGCACACACGGAAGTCGAGAACAAGTTGGATAAAGGTGTTATTTTGATTTTTTTTTGCGCACAAAAACTATTGTCGTCGCATCGTAAGATTATTGTAGAGCCACTGTGGTGAGATAGACTTTGTAACAACGTTTTAAGGGCCTTTCATGGATCTTGGAAGTGTCAATGTACTGAATGCCAATGGAGGCCTGTGTGAAGCCTTTCTCAGCATCAGCTTTCAACTAAAATATCTTCATTTGTGTTCCGAATATGAACGGAGGTCTTACGGGTGTCCAACGACATGAGGGTGAGTAATTAATGACAGAATTTTCATTTTTGGGTGAACTAACCCTTTAATAATACATAAAAATATGTAAAAATGCGCCAGATTTAGCCAACACTGGCTCATTTTCATCCTTAGTCCCTTCCGTTCTCACCCTCATGTTGTTCCAAACCTGTATGAACATCTTTCTTCTGCTGAAAACAAAAGAAGATATTTAGAAGAATATCTATAACCAAACAGTTAATGGACCCCATTGTCTTCCATAGTATGGAAAAAAAATACTGTGGAAGTCAATGGAGTCCATAAACTGTTTGTTTCCAAACTTCTTCAAAATATATTTTGTGTTCAGCAGAAGAAAGATGTTCATACAGGTTTGGAAAAACATGAGGGTGAGTAAATTATGACATAATTTGCATTTTTAAGTGACTATCCCTAAATGATCCCTTTAATGCTAAACCATGGCTCTGACTTCTTTCTAAAATCGAAATGTGTCAGAGAAACCCATAGAGATGACGTCAAGAGCTGCGTGGCTTGAGCAGGAATTTTTATGTTTAAATATGTGAAAAACAATGTTCCAAAAAATCTTCAGGGTGATCTGAGGACAGCAGCGTGACGATGTGAAATCTGTGCGAGATAAATTCCCACGGACCCCTCGCACTCACAAAAATGGAAATTATTTAATCACCCACAAAATCTGATATGTAGGTGAGGCTGAACTGAGAACAGAGCATAATTAAAAGATCAGAATTTATTCCCTGGAAACACACACACACACACACACACACATTCATTGAAGTTGCAGCGTGACTGGAAGGTCAGTGTGCTCTTTAATGGATAGCATTGATCCTAATGCCTCTGTTTCTGATTGGCCGAAGCTGAACTTTCTCTCCCTGAAGCACCTCCCCCTCCGGCCCACTGATGGATTGACCCACCTGTGGGCCCTCAGACGGAGCTCCACCAGGAGGCTCATGTCTACAGTGCGGCTGTATTGCAGCACTACAGCACATGTGGCAGGTTCTCTCTCTCTCTCTCTCTCTCTCTCTCTCTCTCTCTCTCTCTCTCTCTCTCTCTCTCTCTCTCTCTCTCTCTCTCTCTCTCACTCACACTCACACTCACACTCACACACACTCACACACACTCACAAACGCACACACACACAGCCGCAAACTCGGAGCAGAAGAGAGACCATCCCATTACTCCATCGGAGGCCCTGAGAGCTTGATGAGGTCTCTCTATATCTCTGCTGTCGCTGTCTCTGACACTGAGGGCCAGGACACAAGGGGAAAACAGCACTGCAGGTGCTTTTCTCTTTCCCAGTCACCAGAGAGGTACATTAGGACAGACAGTACACAAAAATAAATGAGGTACAATAGGGTTGTTCATACTGTAAGACTATAAAAAAAACATTAGCAAACAATATACAGAGAGGCTACAACACAGGGAAGTTATATCCAGGGCCTAAAATTAACACTCGCCAAGTGCCAAATGCAAGTAAAAATTGGTGTTGAAAGGGTGTAAATTGTAATATTTTTATGAATTCTAACAATGCAATGTTGTGAGAACATGAGTGTAAACAAAGGTGAACGATGCTCTGGACAGTTGATGGGTCAGTGCTGCATCGCAACTGCAACGTCACAGGAGTTTATGCCTTGGCAATTTAAAAAAACTATTCTAGCGCAAGAAGACGCAAAAGGGAACAGTTCATTACTCACACGCTGTGGAAAGTTTTGTGCGTGTACATCTTCACCCAGAAAGCTGCATCTCTGGTCTGATACTGAATTAAGCTCGTCTTGCTCTAGAACGGACAAATTCACACAAAATTTTTTTCAAAAAACAATAGCATCCTAGTAAACAGTCGTTTATGGTAGAGAAAGATGTATGTATCAGTGTTTTGGATCTGTGAATTAGGTCTTAAAGTGTCAATCAAACAAAGGACAAAGAAAAAAAATATTACGCAGCGCCTGAAAACAGGCTAACTTCCGTCAACATAACCAACGTGACAACCTGCTTGCACAGTGAGCGTGCTAGGGACTATTTTCAGGTGCTGCGTAATATCATAATAATCAGTTCCTTGATTATTACGCAGGAATGAGAGTATAGTTCCTAGCCAAATCATAAATTGCAACTTTTCATTTTCCGTCGGTCTTAGTACACGATGTAACTACAGAAGTGTCAAGTTTTAGATAGTAAAAATATTGAAACTCTTTGGTCATTTTTTGAGCGAGATGCTAACGGTCTAATCAGATTCAATGATCTAAGCTAAGCTATGCTAAAAGTGCTACCGCCAGACCCGGAGATCGGCTGAATGGATTCGAAAACGGTAAAACTCACCTGTTTAACTCTAGGGGAGTTGGAAAATTAGCATATTTTCAAAAATGTGGAGTGTTCCTTTAAGTCACCAGCCATTATTGGCAGGTGTGGCAAAAAGTTAGTTTTAAAAGTTAGCCCTGGATATATCTATAAAATTTACTGTAAGATTTTAGTAAAAAGGTAAATTACACAACATGTGTTTTAAATGTTATGTTATGGAACTTATGAATTAAGTGAATTGTTTTACTGTTTTAATTTGCTGAAAAGTCTAATTTAGACTGTTTGACGGCTAGTTTCATTGTGACACAATAAAGTGAGACAATTATGTATATTCAGAAAATAAACCTTAAATATTTCATATACATTAATTTTAAATACATTGGTATAAATAAAAACTTGCGTTGTGTTGGCTATTTTAGAAGAATTTTATAGAAAATAAGTGCATGGATATATGGTTAGAGACAAAGGAGCCTATCATACACCCGGCATAATGCGGCGCCAGGTGCGACACAAGTGTTTTTTGCTAGTTTCAGCCCAAAGCAGTTATCATTTTCACGTCCATTGACCAACTGAAATCTAGTCTAAAGTCAATGGTGCAATTGACTTTTTTTTGTTATTTAAAGGTGCAGTGTGTAGTATTTATGAGAATCTATTGACAGAAATACAATATAATATACATAAATATGTTTTCAGTGGTGTATAAAGACCTTACCGTTATGTTTTTATTACCTTAGAATATGCAAATTCTATCTCCATACACCTCGGGTCGCCATTTTGGATCGTCATGTTTCTACGGTAGCCCTAAAAGGACAAACTTCTCTACAGAGCGCTAGTCACTCTCTGCTCTCTCCGCCGATGACATTTTTTTCCTGTGTCAAAAGCAGTTGAGCGGTTGGGGATTGCAATTCACAATCTAAACGCTAGATGCCGCTAAAATTTACACAGTGCAACTTTAAAGGCTGCGTTTGTAATATGCGCCTATAGGCGGGTCCACAACATGTGTACACAGCAGCACACAAACATGTTTAAATATTAAAAATAAAAGGATTCCTCTCTGGAGAAGTGTTCAGTCTTTTCGCTCACAAATTCCACCATGTAAATAGCGAATCCGCCATGGTGCAAGCACAACTGGCTTTTAAAGGGAATGGGAGATGAAACTCTGATTGGTTTATTGCACGTTACGCCCAAAACACACCTATTACTCATTAATAGAATAGGGACAAACATTTTAGACCATGCGCCGGGCGCGTCGACCATTTTTCCTGTTGTTAAACTAGCAAAAGTGGATTCGGATGCCCTAAGTGCACTTGCGCCGTACGCTTTAGACCGTGCACTTAGATCATTAAAATATAGCCCAAAATATGAATAAAACTGAAACCAGAAATACAACAAGCATTGATGTCTCAGGAAATGTATTTTATTATATAAATAATTTAATAAAATTGTATAGCAATCAGTAAACATGCATGGTTTTTGTAAATAAAATCATATTATTTCAGCCAGAGAAAATAAAGTGCTAGAATAGCTGAGCAATCAGGAGGATCACACACACTGTAAAAACATATCTTTCAAAGTTAGATATCTTGATGCATATCGTTTCTTTGTAAATATTTGTGAAATTCATTTAACTCAAAAATTAAGAATGAATGAATGAATGCATACATATATAACAAATACACCCCCCCCCAAAAAAAATCTTCTGTCAGCATCTCTCATGTTTATGTTGTTTGTAGATATTTTTACATTTTCTGTGTGTGAGTGCTCATTATGTGGTAATTGCAGTGTAACTCACGGATTTGTTCTATAAAACAGACATTTTGGGATAATTAGCTAAAAAAAGCAGTCGAAGTGCATATGGCTCCCCTGCTTTGGCTTAGTTCTGTTCACATATGGCACTCTCTGCTGAAGCTTTTAGCTGTTTGCCAGCGTTCACTGTGTAGGGGGGGCACACAGACGCACAAAAACACCCTCCACAAACCCACACACACACACACACACAGCCTTACTTCGGTCATTGAGCAGCCAAGCATGAGCTACACCTGACTCACACACACAAACAAACACACACTCGGTGGCCATGGTGTTGACTCCCACACCTTTGGCTTTCATTCCTTTAAAATAAGTCATTGATGTCCTTTCATAAATGTAGCGTTTTTTCTGTTAGGCTTTCTGTTTTGATAGATGACATGAGACATAAAAAGAAACCTGCTTTATTTGGTATAGGCGAAATAAGTATGGGTCATAATTGCGCTGTGAAAATTTAGAATAGTGAGAAATCAAAACTGAGCTCACCAGCCCACTAACACATCGCCCTGGCAAATATGTTCCTGCTCCATAATTTGAGTAGGTGGCATTACAGAGAATTTTCGGCAGCTCCTGTGGCTCACACATTGCCGCTTTAACGGTTAACACACATGCAGATTACACCGTCATTGTACCGATTACAACATTTGCCATTCGCGTCAAGACAACAGTGATTAAAATATCTGTTTTCCGACCGCCTCGATCATCTTTATGAATACTGTGTGTTGTGTGCAAGCTCAGGAACACATGCTGAGACATAGTGTTGTCCACACAAACACGTCTGCGCCCACATAGTCACACAATATATCGTCTTTATCAACGCCGTGGCGTTCCACGAGGCCTTGCTGTGCTGCTTGTTTGAGAACGATCATTTCTGCATCACAGCTTCAATTAACCTTGTCCTACCAAAAAAAGCTGAACAGCATCAAAATTAGCACAGCTCAACTCATTTACACAATATTCAAAATGTTCACCCCCCCTTTTTTTGCTGTCTTCACATGTCATTGTAACCCTCACGGTCTGTTTGGGGTGTGAGAGGCTATTTTATAAAACACAAAAGGGATAGATTTTTTGAAAATAAAAGCATTTTAAAGAATATATTCTTCATGTAATTACAAAGCGTTTTATGCTTCAAGAAGGATGCAAAAGCACCATAAATATTTATAAATTTATATATAAATGTACTCCCAAATAATTTTATTTTGCTTTTGTCATATTCAAAATGAAGGCTCCAACTTGAATGTCAAAATAATTTTTAATCTGATAGAAAGCAGTAAATAATGCAATGTCTTTCATATCACATTTGTGTGGTCTGTATAATTAGATGTGTACATTTCTGCTTCAGGCTCTAACCTGTTTCTCCTTTCACACATAATCAACAGACAGAAGCCCTGTTGGCCTGAGGGTCATATGAGGACCTCTCCATGACCCCTGACCTCATTTTGAACCAAGACCCTCGAGTTCATCCACATCTGCGGCTGTAGAGAAGGTCACCAGAGAGTTAATGGCGACCTGCCTTTACTGTGACATAACAAGCAGAATGAGGTGTGTTATAAAAAAGGAACAAATTTTGTTAAAGGGATAGTTCACCCAAAAATTTCTTTCTTCAAAAAAAACCATTCTTCTTTTAGACAAACACAATCAGAGTTATATTTAAAAAATTTCTAGCTCTGGCTCTGGCTCTTTTATAATGGTAGCCCAAAATTTGAAGACCAAAAAATCCATCCATTATTAAAGTAATCCACAAGGCTCTGGGGGGTTAATAAAGGCCTTCTGAAGCGAATCGATGGGTTTGTGTAAGAAAATATCCATATTTAACACGTTATAAAGTAAAATATGTAGCTTCTGGTGGACCGCCTTCTGTATTCAACTTATGAAGAAAGTGTAACGCCTCTCGCAGTTCAAAATGCTTAAAATACGTCCGACTTCATTGTCGCGGCAGTTACGCTTTTTTCGTAAGTTGAATACGGAAGGCGGTCCGTCAGGATATTTTCCTTTATAACGTGTTAAATAATGATATTTTTCTCTCAAAAACCCGTTGGTTTGCTTCAGAAGGCCTTTATTACCCCCCGGAGTCGTGTGGATTACTTTTATAATGGATGGATGCATTTTTTTGGTCTTCCAATTTTGGGCTGCCATTCACTGCCATTGTAATGCTTGGAAGAGCCAGGACATTTTTTTAATATAACTCCGATTATTTTCGTCTGAAAGAAGAATGTTATATACACCTAGGATGGCTTGAGGGTGAGTAAATTATGGGATAATTTCATTTTTGAGTGAACTATAACTTTAAATCAGAGTTTGTGATATAACAAGTTGGAATAGCAATAACAGTCATTAGCTGCTTTACAAAATAATCAGACATTAATTAGGCAGAAGGCTACATGCATTTTATTAGAATTACAAGAGCACTGTAATGTAAATCAAGCCCAAATTAGACTATGGCCTGGTTTCACAGACAGGGCTTAGATTAAGCCAGGATTAGACCTTAGTTTAATTAGGACAGTTAAGTAGCTTTTTTTAAACATGAAAAAAAAAAAATTACTGCTGTGGATCTTGACTCAAACTAATGGCTCTGACATACAGTATTTTAAGATATGCCAGTGCAAGCTGCATATGAGTTGTATATGAAAATAGATTCTATGACATTCCTAATGCACTTTGTAGTCCATAATGTCTTTGCATAAATATTTGTTACCACAAATAATAATTCAGTCAGTCGGTTACAAATCCTTGAAAATAAATGATTAAAACAACAAATAATAACATTTTCTATTAATCTGTTTGTATAATACATTATAGAAATATATATGACATTTTTTATCAATATTATATTATTTCAATATTTTGGAATTACATGTAATATAGTCAATCATTTAATAAATCCTTGAAAACAAATTATTAAAACAATAAATAATATAATTTTCTATGAATCCAGATATTTAATATATCCTCTATTAAAGAGGTCCAATCTTGATTCTACAAATTGTAATAATTTTAGTCCTATGTTGAATTTGCCATTTTTCTCAAAAATTCTTGAAAAAAAATTATTGACCTAACTCCAGTCTCATCTGAATTCAAATAATATTTTGGAAAAAAATCAATGGGGTTTTAAGTCTCACCACAACACTGAAACTGCTCTTTTAAAAGTTTCAAATGACATTTTTTTTTAGAAACTGATAAGGGGAATGCTGTGGCTTTGGTGCTTTCCCAGGTTCCAGGTTGGAGAGTTGCATTGGACTACGAGAAAATTCAATGATTCTATTGGTCAACATACTTCTTCCGCATGCCTACTCGCGTGTACCACAGGGATTAATTCTTGCTTATGTATGTTATGGGTGCTAACTTTGAGAAACATGGAGTGTCTTTCCATCGTTCAAGTCTTTTGGTGTTAAATGATAACAAATCTGAAATCATTCTGCTTGGTCTAAAGTCACATGAGGACATTGCCCCTTACTTTGGCCATCTCTCTTCCTACATTACTCCCTGTGTAAAAAATATTGGTGTTCTTTTTGACTGTAAACCGTGCTTTGAGAAGCAAATTAGTGTTGTGGTCAAATCAAGTTTTTTTTTCCATTTACGACATCTAGTGAAATCTTTTCTCTCTGCAAAACATTTTGAACTTTATCTCGTCTAGACTACTGTAACTCTTTATACTATGGTGTAAGCCAATCCTCTTTAATGCGTCTACAGATGGTCCAAAATTCTGCTGCAAGGCTGTTGACAGGTAGATCCCGCCCATTCTTATCTCACTTAACTGGCTACCGGTTAAATTTAGAATAATTTTTTTAATTCTCATTTTTGTTTTTAAATCTCTACATAGTCAAGCACCATCTTATCTTTCAGATGCAATATCCATCCATAAACCAAATAGGACCTTGAGATCCTGTAATCTTAATCTCCTTTCCGTTCCTAGAACTAGGCTCCACTGAAGAGGTGATCGAGCCTAGTTTGTGGAGTACTCAACCAACTTCGGTTAGAACTGCCTCCTCTACCAAGTTTCTGCTTAAAAAGCACCTTTTATCAATAGCTTGTATTGTGTTCTTCTGTATTTGCATCAGATTTTAGATGTATTGTACAGCACTTTGGGTCAACCATGAGTTGTGTTTAAAGTGCTTAATAAATAAAGGAAAGAAAGAAAGAAATATCTACAGTATGTCAATAATATTATTTTAATGTATGTAACCCTGGTGTTACAGAATGTATACACGGAACACAAAGAGGAATGGTAAACAGAGTTTATTCGAGACAGCATGGAGCAACAGGCAATATCAACAGGTAAGTAGACACTCAATGGAGACTTGATGTCCATTAGATGTGAAGGTGATGGAAAGTCTTTTTCTTACAGGTGCAGGGACTCGTGAGATTCGGTGAAGAGAAGACCAGGTTGGATGCACACACCTCGACCTCTGACAGATGATCATGGAGAATGAAGGTAACTCTTGGAGGTAAACGCTGGAGAATAGAACTCAGGAGAAATCGCTGGAGATACAGGTAAGTAGTCAAGTCAAGTCACCTTTATTTATATAGCGCTTTTTACAATGCCGATTGTTTCAAAGCAGCTTCACAGTGTTAAACAGGAAAATAATGCAACAGAATTGGATTCGGCTGCTTCGGACAGCCACTCTGGAGAAAACGGTAATGTCATCCAGCTCATTTCAATTATCATATAATGACCATGCAGGCAGATCAGTAATTTAGTTGAAAATTCATTTGAATATTTAGTTGAATATTTAGTGTCCCCGACTGAGCAAGCCAAGCCAAAGGCGACAGTGGCAAGGAACCAAAACTCCATCAGGTGGCATAATGGAGAAAAAAAAACCTTGGGAGAAACCAGGCTCATTTGGGGTGCCAGTTCTCCTCTGGCCAACGAACGGATGTCTGTGTAGCATGAACGAGACCGGACAAATAACTGAGGTGAGGTGTGTGCTTATAAAGCCAGTTGATGAGGGTGCAGATGAGGTGTGCGTGATTAAAGGGGTACTTCACCGCTGGAAAGATGAATGTGTATTTAAATTGGGTCATTTATGTAGTAGAAATGTGAAATTATTTTAGAAGTTGGTGCCTTTTAGACTGAGAAAAGCTAGAAGATGTATTTTTGGCTCATATGGATGAAAGACAACAACTCCCAGAATGCACTTGCTTCGTTGCCCTACGAGACCACTCCCAAGCCACGCCTACCGGTTACATCTCACCGCAGCACCACCCCACCGTCGTTTAGATTTTTATAGTAATAAAATAATTTAGTTCAGTTAGAGAACAGACACTGCAATTAAAAACTGAACGTGTCTGCTCAATACAGCAGGAGCCGAATGAGTGTCGCAGCACAGGCGCAGCAGGAGTCAGATTTCATTCATCAGAGAGTGAGGAGCTGACAGACCAGATGATCGCGGAAGATTTGCTTTCAAAACGAAATGCGCCTATTTAAGTGAGTTTGTCATTGTACCGTTTTGTTGATGTGTTTTTTTATGAACCCACAATTCAAGCAACCCGCCCCCGAATTGGCACTAATTTTAAACCGAAACTAAAATGAGCACGGCCGACCGGCATTCATTCAAGCTTAACTTTCATAGGAATTCATTGAGAACGCTCGTTTTGCGCCGCACCACTCCGTTATGAATGTCCGTGCGAACGTCTGTGTCTTACATTCTGTGAGTGAAATCCCACCCCTATGGGCAGGTTGAAAACATGCGGAACTAGCTCGTACTACTGGCTGTAGTCTTTAGCCTCTGGCCAAAAAAGCCTCCGATGACGCAAAATGACGATATTTGCGTCATCGGAGGCTTTTTCCAGACATAAAATACATAAATCTCTCGTCTCAGGGGGATATATATGGGGGAAGCACGATAATTCGAATATACTACTGGGTTTCTACTGATACAAAGCTTAATGCTAAATCGCTGAAGTAACCCTTTAATACTACGGTGACTGGGTGCGCTGGGGTTGACTGGTGAGAGAGCCTGGCAGATCTATCACACCGGGATATGATGGTAGTTTTACAAACTCAGGGTTATTAGTTTCGAGTTGACAAAACCAAACCAATCTATTCAGGCTTTGTTGGTACCATGATGCTGATCATCAGCTTTCTCTGTCAACTCAGGCTTGGATCCTGAGGAGTTTAGCTGTGACATCAGTAGTGAACAGCCAATCACATGCTGAGTAACAGTTAAACTGAGATTCACTTCTCACAAGAGAAGCAATGAGATTAATTTCTCTCTTTGGCAGAATATTACATGATTGAAAAATATTAAGCATTTAAACAAATTTACACAGCAAGAAGAAAAGAGCTGTCTATGAAAGAGGACAACTTAAAGAAAAATCGTATACGTCAATGCAAGTATAAAAGTTATGAGGTTAGTTTAGTTGATATATAGAGAGAATTGAACATTTAAGCTCACCTGTTGTTTTTTTATAGCTTTATTTATTGATTTTAAAGCTTATTTGTATGACCTTTTATATAGGTATTAATATCAATGTGTCTATTAATGATTAACTAAAATGATGTGTAATTGATTAAGGGTATAATAATTACATAAATGATATCTAAATCATTCAAAATTATTATTATAAACAAGAATGGTTAAAAGCCAGATGCTTTAGTCTTTAAAACCATTTGCTATGTAGTGACCTTTAATTTGGAGTAGAAACAGGGGAAGTGACTTTATTGCATCAGAGGCGTGTCATTTTGCTCACAGCTGATTGGCCCAATTTCAGTTTGAGATCTCTTATCCAGAACATAACCTGCCCTGGAGCAGGTTAGCCGTGGAGCGTAAGTTACTATGGCGATGAACACAGCTAAAACCCAAAACACTTTAATGGAACCTAAAATTGGATTGGCTCAAACTAAGCTTAAACATATCTGGCTAGCCAGCTAAACCGGCTTCATGGTATAGACTTGGTCGGCATTACTGGGAACGCCCACAAAAACGTCATATTCGCCATATGCCGCGGGGGGAAAACAAGCCATTAGAATGAATGCATGCTTTATCTTTACTCTTTGTAATGATTACGATTTATTTTTGCTTGGTGCAGTCCTGAAAAGTTGCCATGTGGCGTTCTGCACCTCTAGTAAGTTATCTGAAGTTTAAGAGTAAAGATAAAGCGTCTAACAAGGTCTATGTGCATTCATTCTAATGGCTTGTTTTCCCCCACGGCATATGGCGAATATGACGTTTTTGTGGGCGTTCCCAGTAATGCCGACCAAGTCTATTGGCCCCTGGACCTCAAAACCAGTCATAAGTCAGTCCTTCCAGAAAAACGCGGCTTTTTTTGTGTGATTGTTGCGGGCAAAAATCCTTGATTATGCGGCACATTTTCTTAAAAAATGCGATGGAAAATGCGGGATTTTTATGCAATTTTATACGATAAAATTGCGGGAACTTGCAAAAACTGCGGTTTGATGAAAAAGAGAAAAAAAAGCACAACATCACAGAAAGTGCTGGGAATATTTAAGTTCTCATCTTGTTTTATTGAAGACCTTAATAAACACATGGCTCAATTTTACAAAACATTGAATCAAACAAGTTTAGTAGCTTTAACTTCCTGTTTTACAGAGGTAGCTATACAAAACAGACATTTGAGTGCTTCCAATGCACAAAGTGCAATCTCTTAAAGGGTTAGTTCACCCAAAAATGAAAATTCTGTCATTAATGCCCCGTAAGAATCTCAAGACCCATAAAAGGTACTAAAGACGTCGTTACAAAGTCCATCTCACTACAGTGGTTCTACAATAACTTTATGAAGCAACGAGAATAGTTTTTGTGCTAAAACCTAAATAACGACTTATATAGGGATGACCGATTTCGAATTTGCGTGCTTCATCATGGTTTCACCGATATCTATGGTTTCAGCACGGGGTTTGCAGCTTTTCGATGACGTTCACATCGGGTAATTACGTCACTTCAAAACGTTCCCATGGCAATAGGGGGAAATGGCGGCTCTTGTGTGAAGTAAACGAACATTTTTCAACTTTCTGCCAATATATATGACCTTTTTGCAACGAAAATGCGGGGATTATGAAATCATGCTAGCCCCGCATATTTTGCACGCGGAAATATGCAATTTACGCGGCGAAAGTGCGGCGTATTTGAAAAAATGCGCCCCCCCCCCCCCCCCCCCCCCCGCATAAATATGCGGACTTTGGCTGATTATGCGTTAAATCATGCGATCGCATAATCACGTTTTTCTGGAGGGACTCACACGGGTATATTTGTGGCAATAGCCAAAAATTGTATGGGTCAAAATGATCCATTTTTCTTTTTTGCCGAAAATCATTAGGTTATCAAGTAAAGATTATGTTTCATGAAGATATTTTGTAAATTTCCTACCGTAAATATATTTAAAAAAAAATATTATTAGTAGTAATATGTGTTGCTAAGGACTTAATTTGGACTCAATATTAATTTTTTTTGCACCCTCAGATTCCAGATTTTAGTTGTATCTCGGCCAAATATTGTCAAAACAAACAATACATCAATGGAAAGCTTATTTAATCAGCTTTCAGATGATGTATAAATCTCAATAAAAAAAAAATGGACCCTTATGACTGGTTTTGTGATCCAGGGTCAAATATATATATATATATTTTAAATATCAAGAGGCCACTTGCACTCTATTATATATTATTATGCAAATTAAATACTTTTATAATGTATTATACAGAATTTATAGAAATGTTATTATTGATTGATTTAATCATGTATTTTCGTGTCAATCAGTTGTAAGTGATTGACTGTATTTTCCAGGAATCAAGTTCAACCCCCCTGATAGGTTTCCTTGTATGTTCACCCTTTCTGATGAGGGCCAACAACTAAAAGACTCCTTAGTTGGCTAAGCAGTTTGTTTAAAAGCCCTAATGGAATATTCAGAGCTAATTCAAACGCTTTCTGATAACTTAAGACGGCTTGCGGTGTGATCTCTCTCCCTCCTCAAAATATTTGCCATGAAGGACTCGCGCTTTGAAATGTATAAAGTGCACCCATTCAGCGGAGCATATCTGTGAGTGCACATCAAAGTGCTGTGAAGTGCTCAGATCTGCTTTGCTCTGTGGAATATGTGTGGATGTGAGAATCTGCCTCTGTTATTGGGATTCAGGACATGAATCTCTAAACTAGCTTGATATGCACGCCTGTTATTTGTAAATACACTTCAAACATCTCAATGGTAGTTTGCAACATAGTGGAGTAAATCACATTTTATTTAAAGTATTTCTACTGTTGGATGTCCTCAGAAGCATTCTCACCGTGTTACACCATCTCACTCAGCTCACAGCCCGTTCCCGAGCGCTTTCAAGAGGACATCTTGTTTTTAAAAACGGGATATTTACAGGTCATCAATTCGGTGGCACGTGTTCTGTTTGGATCTCGGATTGTTCTCGACACCTCAAATGCCCTGTTGCTAGACACAAACATTCGGACTTTCCCTTTCTCTCTCCATCTGTCAGTCTATCTCTCTTTCTCACTCGCGCCTTCTGTGTGTGTATGTGTGTGTGCGCGCGCGTGTGTGTGTGTTTATACAAGCACGTTTGTATGTGTGCGTCTCTGGGACCATTCTGTAATTCTGTACTGGAACAAGGCTAGGATAATGTAGAGGGTAATGCCTCCCCGGAGACACACAGAGGCTGGGTAACACCGAGTCCAAACAGCCCAGGCTCAAGCCTCCCATGCGGGTTGCTGTACAAATGCAGCCTTTGATGTGTGATTTGGAGAGACCAGGGGCTCAGAACACTAGAGTCTTACACTCAATTCAGGTTAACCTGGAGGCAACCCCTGTGAGTGTATGAATGTGTGTGTGTGTGTGTCGAGGAACAAACTCTTGCCATTTTATTGTCTTTTCTGTTGGGGAAGCTACTTTGAAACTGTACAAGCAATTATAAGCTAGTTAAATTTGATGTACTGTAGTCACGATACCCATTCAAAAAAGTAGTTAGTTATACAATGTTACTAAATAAAAGTAGCTAGCTACAAAGCGATACAATTGTTTTAAAATGAACCAGAGTATAGATTTTAATGCCATGTCAGCAGCCGAGGCTATTTTCATGGCAAGAACTGTTACAAAATGTACTAGAACAAAAAAAATTATAAAATAAAAACCAAACAAAAAGAAAAATAAATCAGTTAAAATTATACAATATGTTTTACATCAATTTTTTACTAAACAAGTCCTTAAGTGAGCTTATTACATAAAAATGTTGTCTACTTGCATTAAAAGCAGGATAGTCAAATAAAATATGTTTAATGGATAGGCGGGTCTTGTAGAACATACATAAAGTTGGAATTTTAGGATGGATTTCATGTAATTTGTTGTTTGTACACGTATCCC